>NW_019174786.1:1276908-1280060 GCF_002260705.1 Seriola dumerili | reverse complement strand
AAAAAAAACAAAACAAAAACAAAACAGAAACAAAAGCACTGACCTCTCCTCTCCCCACTGCCGCCCCTCCTTTGACTGTGCCTTGACCAAACACTCCTCCCCCCTCCTCTCCTCTCCATCACCACCTTCCCACCCCTCTCCCGCTCCGTAACTCCTCCTCTGCTGCAATGGCAGTGCACACCTACAGCCTTGGGCTTCTCCTCGTGGGGGTGGCGGGCGGGTAGGGTGGTGTGGGGGCTAGGACCCCTGCCTTCACAAGACTGACTGTCTCGCATCAGCATTACAAGGCGACTGACTGTGCCTCTCTGTCCTGCTGTGTCTGCTAGTGAGTAAAAGGAAGTGTGTGTGCTGTGTGTGTGGTGTGGTGAGACAGACAGAAAGAGAGCATGGATGTCTGAAGAACTTGTTGGGTGGTGTTTCATTGATCGGTGAGGCTTGCACATGCGGACACACCCCACCACCCCCACCCCTTGCCCCGCTAGTCAACTCCTCTCCACCGGCCGTATCGCCGCCCTCACACCTCCTCCCCCCCCCCCCCCCCCCCCCTTCCTTCCACCTCCTCCTCAACCCCAACCCTACTGTCCCTATGCGCCTCTCCTCTCCGCCGTTCACACACAGAGACACACACACACTACACAGCGCTTTTTTTTCCCGCCGCCACCGCCGTCGCCACCTTGGATCTGGGTTCGTGGCTCTGGCTCGGACTCAACTTCCCAGAACCACCCACTGACCCAACCTCCCCACCCTCCTTTGTTACCATAGAGGCCTGGGCGTGCCATGGACAATGTGTGTATGGTGGCCCCGCCGCCGGGACTCAGACATGACACAGAGAGACTAACAATGGTGGACAGATCGCTTTGCTAAAACTGTTGAATGCTGGTTTGCTCCACATGGCTGTGGAAGGGATCTTAACACCTGTTTCCCAAAAGAGCTTAGCTTCAATGCATCAAAAGATGATTAACCAACTCTCTGTTGAGGTCACAATTTCCTTACCTTTGGGTCCTCACAGCCTGTGTTGCCAATCAGAAACGTCCTATAAGATAGGCCTATAGGTATGAGGCCAGTCTGACCTGTAGATTCTCATCAATCTCAGGGTTCCTATAAGATTTTCTGGGATGGCGCTCTATTCCTGTAATACTGTGATCAGCTGGAACTGGCTGGTATGTGCTCTTGAGTGACTTGTATGTATGTTCACCTGTTAAGATTGTCCATGTGCTCTGAGATAGAAAGCTTAGCCCTCACACACACACGATCCCACACTCACCGGCTCTCAGTATGTGAGATGGAGTCACGGCAAAGAGGGTTGTGTCTTCTGCTCTGCTAACAAACAAAGGGAAGGTAGAAGGAGGGGAATGAATAGATGAGTCTGATCATAAGGTGAGTTTGGGGTGAAGGTGCTCCTTAACCTCACCTTCCTGATCTTGGAGGACCCTATTGTTGATTGCAATAATAGTTATAGAGGACAGAATATTTATTCTTGAAAAGGCCAGTTTAAACGCGGACATTTTATCGTCCACAGTGTGTCCTGATAATGCTGCTCGTCTCTTAGGTCTCTTGTTTCTTGGATGCACGTCGTCTTCGTTTACTAAAATGTAGTCTTAATCTTTTCACAGCATCGAATCACATACATGTCAGGAAAAAAAAACCAATGCAACTGCAAGTTAGTTTTTCCTCAGAGTTTCCTCTCAACGATGCAGCAGAGTGAGCAGATCAAGCGCTGGCTCCCTTCCTGGCCTCCATGATCAGGACGCACGGTGTTCCAGTTTTGTTTTTTCCTGCAGCCACCTCATCCTCCCCACTCTCCAACTCCTCACTAAAGGCTTCTTCAGGTGCTTGTGAGTCTGGGGCTTTTCTGTGCTTGGGTGAATGCAGCCACGCATCTCTTAATACACCCCCACACCCCCACAACCCCCACCTGCTCTGAATTCACAGTCACACTACTGAAGCCAAAGCTCGCTGCAGCCTCCTCCCCACTTCCACTTCCTCACCCACTCTCCTCTGCCTTCTGTGGTTTGGACAGCTGAGGACTGTAATCCAGATGCCTATATGCACACGTCTCTGTATTGTGTATGTTTTTTTTGTTTTTTGTTTTTTTTGTTTTCTTTTTGATGGGATCCCGCAGGTTACATCTGTTCTCCTGCAGCAGCTGAGATGTGCAAGTGTGTGCATCTGGAACACAACCCACTCCAGTTAGGTTGGACACAACCCATATAGACCATATTGCCTTTTTGAGTTTGCAAAGTGGAGATTCAGTAGGTTTCATTAATGGGATCATGACTATTCTAGCTCTTCTAGCACAACGGGAATCACAGATATCAGACTCTACTGCTGCTCATCCTTCTTCAGCGGTAGAGTCATACCTCACCATTACCTCAGCTACAGGGATGCACACAACATGAACCCCTGCAGAATACAATACAGCTCAATACAGGATCCCTGCCTTAATGATTAGTTTAATTTCGATTGAGAATTTGTATAAAAATGAGGTAATTCTTGGTGCTGCAGGGTGCGGTGGTGGTGTATTGGCCTGCATTATATTCTGAGGTGTTACTGTTATTTTGTCCATCACTGACTGTGTATGTTTAATAGACACCAGAGGCCAAGTCTATCTTTTTTCCGTGGTTCCATTTTATTATCAAAACTTGCATTATTGTTGCATTATGTTTACAGTGATCAATTCCCTCAGCTTAGTAGCGCAGCACAGTGATGTACCTATGGTAACCACAAATAGTCACACGGTATCTAAGCGTCTTCAAGTAGGTTAATGGACCAAGCTGAGTGTAGTTACATTTAAATACCTTGATTAATTTAATATAAATCATTCTAGTTTCCAAAGACACATCAAGGGTGACCGAGTAATGTGTCACCCCGAGAGGATAGCAATCTGGATCTGCTCATTTCAACAGAATTTGTTCCAGCACAAAGTTGAATGGGATGGGATTGGGGTGGGGTGGGGTGGGGTGGGGTGGGGTGGATTTGCATGCAGATTGAAAAATGCCTCAACATTTTAAGAAATACAGGTTAAAAGGCATATATATGCAATCCACAACCATACAATATAATTTGTGTTTATATCAGGATTTGTCATTCACAGTAAACATGTTGACGCAAACATTTCATCTAACATTCATCAACTACAATCCCAGCCCCCC
>NW_019174786.1:1078117-1270747 GCF_002260705.1 Seriola dumerili | reverse complement strand
TATCCTGTCCTGTCTTATCTTAGCTTATCCTATCCAATCCTATGCTATCCTATCTTATCCCACCCCATCCCACCCCATCCCATCCCATCCCATCCCATTCAACTTTGTGCTGGAACAAATTCTGTTGAAATGAGCAGATCCAGATTGCTATCCTCTCGGGGTGACACATTACTCGGTCACCCTTGATGTCACCCCATCCCACCCCATCCCATCCCATCCCATCCCATTCAACTTTGTGCTGGAACAAATTCTGTTGAAATGAGCAGATCCAGATTGCTATCCTCTCGGGGTGACACATTACTCGGTCACCCTTGATGTGTCTTTGGAAACTAGAATGATTTATATCATAATTAATCAGGTATTTAAATGTAACTACACTCAGCTTGGTCCATTAACCTACTTGAAGACGCTTAGATACCGTGTGACTATTTGTGGTTACCATTAGGTACATCACTGTGCTGCTACTAAGCTGAGGGAATTGATCACTGTAAACATAATGCAACAATAATGCAAGTTTTGATAATAAAATGGACCACGGAAAAAGATAGACTTGGCCTCTGGTGTCTATTAAACATACACAGTCAGTGATGGACAAAATAACAGTAACACCTCAGAATATAATGCAGGCCAATACACCACCACCGCACCCTGCAGCACCAAGAATTACCTCATTTTTATACAAATTCTCAATCGAAATTAAACTAATTCATTAAGGCAGGGATCCTGTATTGAGCTGTATTGTATTCTGCAGGGGTTCATGTTGTGTGCATCCCCTGTAGCTGAGGTAATGGCTGAGGTATGACTCTACCGCTGAAGAAGGATGAGCAGCAGTAGAGTCTGATATCTGTGATTCCCGTCTGTGCTAGAAGAGCTAGAATAGTCATGATCCCATTAATGAAACCTACTGAATCTCCACTTTGCAAACTCAAAAAGGCAATATGGTCTATATGGGTTGTGCTCAAACCTAACTGGAGTGGGTTGTGTTCCAGATGCACACACTTGCACATCTCAGCTGCTGCAGGAGAACAGATGTAACCTGCGGGATCCCATCAAAAAGAAAACAAAAAAAACAAAAAAACAAAAAAACATACACAATACAGAGACGTGTGCATATAGAGCATCTGGATTACAGTTCCTCAGCTGTCCAAACCACAGAAGGCAGAGGGAGAGTGGGTGAGGAAGTGGAAGTGGGGAGGAGGCTGCAGCGAGCTTTGGCTGTCAGTAGTGTGACTGTGAATTCAGAGCAGGTGGGGGTTGGGGGGGTGTGGGGGGGTGTATTAAGAGATGCGTGGCTGCATTCACCCAAGCACAGAAAAGCCCCAGACTCACAAGCACCTGAAGAAGCCTTTAGTGAGGAGTTGGGAGAGTGGGGAGGATGAGGTGGCTGCAGGAAAAAACAAAACTGGAACACCGTGCGTCCTGATCATGGAGGCCAGGAAGGGAGCCAGCGCTTGATCTGCTCACTCTGCTGCATCGTTTAGAGAGGAACTCTGAGGAAAAACTAACTTGCAGTTGCATTGGTTTTTTTTTCCTGACATGTATAGTGATTCGATGCTGTGAAAAGATTAAGACTACATTTTAGTAAACGAAGACGACGTGCATCCAAGAAACAAGAGACCTAAGAGACGAGGCAGCATTATCAGGACACACTGTGGACGATAAAATGTCCGGTTTAAACTGGCCTTTTCAAGAATAATATTCTGTCCTCTATAACTATTATTGCAATCAACAATAGGGTCCTCCAAGATCAGGAAGGTGAGGTTAAGGAGCACCTTCCACCACCAACTCACCTTATGATCAGCTCATCTATTCATTCCCCTCCTTCTACCCTTCCCTTTGTTTGTTAGGCAGGCAGAAGACACAACCCTCTTTGCCGTGACTCCATCTCACATACTGAGAGCCGGTGAGTGTGGGATCGTGTGTGTGTGAGGGCTAAGCTTTCTATCTCAGAGCACATGGACAATCTTAACAGGTGAGAACATACATACAAGTCACTCAAGAGCACATATCCAGCCAGTCCAGCTGATCACAGTATTACAGGAATAGAGCTGCCATCCCAGAAAAGTCTTATAGGAACCCTGAGATTGATGAGAATCTACAGGTCAGACTGGCCTCATACCTATAGGCCTATCTTATAGGACGTTTCTGATTGGCACACAGGCTGTGAGGGACCCAAAGGTAAGGAAATTGTTGACCTCAACAGGAGGAGGTTGGTTAATCATTTTTTGATGCATTGAAGCTAAGCTCTTTTGGGAAACAGGTGTTAAGATCCCTTCCACAGCCATGTGGAGCAAACCCAGCATTCAACAGTTTTAGCAAAGCGATCTGTCCACCATTGTAGTCTCTCTGTGTCATGTTACTGAGTCCGGCGGCGGGCCACCATACACACATTGTCCATTGGCACGCCCAGGCCTCTATGGTAACAAAGGAGGGTGGGGAGGTTGGGTCAGGTGGGTGGTTCTGGGAAGTTGAGTCCGAGCCAGAGCCACGAACCCAGATCCAAGGTGGCGACGGCGGTGGCGGCGGAAAAAAAGCGCTGTGTATGTGTGTGTGTGTCTCTGTGTGTGAACGGCGGAGAGGAGAGGCGGCACATAGGGACAGTAGGGTTGGGGTTGAGGAGGAGGTGGAAGGAAGGGGGGGGGGGGGGGGGGGAGGAAGGTGTGAGGGCGGCGAATACGGCCAGGTGGAGAGGAGTTGACTAGCGGCGCAAGGGAGGTGGGCGGTGGAGGTGGGGGTGTGTCCGCATGTGCCAAGCCTCACCGATCAATGAAACACCACCCAACAAGTTCTTCAGACATCCATGCTCTCTTTCTGTCTGTCTCACACACACGCACACACACACGCACACACACACTTCCTTTTACTCACTAGCAGACACCAGCAGGACAGAGAGGGCACAGTCAGTCGCCTTGTATGCTGATGCGAGACAGTCAGTCTTGTGAAGGCAGGGGTCCTAGCCCCACACCACCCTACCCCGCCCGCCACCCCCACCGAGGAGAAGCCCAAGGCTGTAGGTGTGGCACTGCCATTGCAGCAGAGGAGGAGTTACGGAGCGGGGAGAGGGGTGGGAAGGTGGTGATGGCAGAGGAGAGGAGGGGGGGAGGAGTGTTTGGTCAAGGCACAGTCAAAGGAGGGGCGGCAGGTGGGGAGAGGAGAGGTCAGTGCTTTTGTTTCTGTTTTGTTTTGTTTTGTTTTTTTTTTTTCATTTACCTTGGTGGTGAAGAGAGAGAGAACAAGTTCCCACAGCGTTGGCGTCGCGCTAAAAGTCGTCCCCATGGCTCAAGCCGCCACGCTCACGCACGGCTGCACGCTGGCCGTTCCAGGTGGCACGGTGACCTAATTCAGTTGAGATAGTTAGTTCAGAGCTGGACTGTCGCGGGGCTTTTTCTTTTTTTTTTTTTTTTTTTTTGCGGCAAAGTTACAGATTATCACACATGCAGGTCTGAGAGTAGAGTGGACACAAAGACACACGGAGGGGGGAGAATTTGGTGCAGCAGGGAGAGACCAGACCAGACCAGACGCACACCCATCAACCCCAGGAACAGGACTGCTCCACAGATCAAAATGCACCCAGGCCATTCTATCTGTATGCCTCTCCCCAGCTCTCAACATGATTTCACAGTGTGTTTTAAGTCCTTTCTGCATTAAAATCAATTTTTTTTTTTTTTTTAAAAAAAGGACCATAGCAAGCCTTTCTTGCCAGAATTCTGTTCTGAAATGCATTTGCTCGAGCAAACCCTTCCATAGAAATGTTGGCTTGCACACAGTTTGAGAGGCTGGAGAGAGAAAGGAGCACCAACCCGCACTTACCCTGACCAAAGAGAGCAAAGCTGGGCCAGCATCTACACCTGTCTCCCCCTGGGTCCCCAGTCAAATGGGTCTGGTGGTCATTTTACACAAGAGAAACAGATAGTGGAGAAGAACAACATAAACAAGAAGAAGGGGAAATGTCCAAACCCTTTGCTTTCTTTTACCACAATAGCCAGCCAAACATTCTTTATTATATAATAAGGTTTATAGTATACATATTCTCAATAAAAAGCATGCCGATTTTTTTTTTTTTACTTTTCTTTTGTGTTTTCCTAAAAAAAAAAAAAAAAAGAAAAAAAAAAAAGGCAAAATTAAAATACTTCTCTAAAAATAAGGTCTCAAACATGGCAAACAAGACATTTCGCAAACCACATAATTCTACAAAGGATGCAACTGGTATGTGTTTGTATATACGACACAGAAAGATTACACTGTGAAATGCAAAAGTCACCGAACCACTAAAAAAACCACAGGGGGAGAGGGAAGGAAGGGGAGGGAGCGAGGCAGTAAGGTGATTTCAGATGGTACGTCTGTGTGTGCATCAGACCGCTGTCAAATGGTAGTTGCAAAAAAAAAAAAACAAAACAAAAAAAAAAAAAACAAGGAAAACTTTTTTAACTGATTGTTTAAAGTGATTGTAGAACCAGATGGGTGGAATTTGCCACTCAGGACAAGCTCAGAAATGTGACCTCGCAAGTCGAGCTTTTGTTATCCGGATGTAGCAGAGCCCACCTATCAGATACCACAACCAGATAAAAAAAAAAAAAACACATACTAAACATTTTTTGGCAATTACAATCTGAAGCAGGTCTGGTATTTATTTGGGGGAAAAAACCAAACAAAAAAGAGGATAGCTGGGGCAACTGGAAGACACTGCCCCACCTCTCACTTCATTGGTGCTATCGTTTCTGCTTAAAAACTAGCGGCTAATCGTAAACCCGCGAGGCTCAATTTGTGGCTTTTTTCAAAACCCTATGATATGAAACAGAAAGTAATACACGAGTACAAGTCCACGAGAAAGCTCCGTAGCCTTCTGGATACTAAGCTCATTGAAATGATTAAAAAGTAATGTCAAAAAAGCACTTAAAAATGGGAGATCCCTCCACTTAATGCACTTCACTCAAAGCTTATAGGCACATAATTGAGCTTGTCACATATCATCATGATTCCTAACAGGACGCAGTGTAAAGATTCTTTGTAAACAGCTCATTCAGTAGTCACACATGAGTTTTTTTTTTTTCTCCCTCCCATTTACAATTCATCACAACCCAGTTTGACTTGTATTACATGTAAACTACACTGAAAAAAACAAACAAAAACACGTACACTATTTTAAAAAGAAAGGCCTCTGAACATGAAGGAGGACTATCTACAAAAGTCACTGTCACTGAAATCCAGCTCCTCCCTAAACTGCTGATCCTGTACCTTTACGAGGAGCAGGAAATAAACTGCTGACTGGTGTGGACTTTACGAGGAGCAGGAAATAAACTGCTGACTGGTGTGGAGTAGAATAGAATAGAATAGAATAGAATAGAATAGAATAGAATAGAATAGAACAGACTCTACACTGAAATTTACTGTCAGAGGTAGGCAGCTGTAGTTAGAAAGAGAAAGAGAGGTGAAGCAGTGTCTTTCAGCGTTGCAGTTAGAGTAAAGGTGAGGAAGGGATTCAGAAAAAGGGTCGAGGAGAGATCCAAACATACATTACAGTACGTGTTATGTGTGCTTTAGGTTTTTTCTTATGTTTTTTGTTTTTTTCCTGCAAGGCGCAGTCCTAGCTGCTGCGTTTGTGTGCTGCAAGGTCAGGAGCCTGCACATCTCTCTCTCTCTCTCTCTCACTCATTCACACACACTACATCCACTTCGCATTCAAGACAAACAATCCCCCCAAACACATCAACCTTGGTTCTGTTGGATACAATGCAATGCAGCCAGTACACAATGTGTGTTTGCCTGACTTCCCATCTGATTACATTACAAATCTAAAGTCTTCAACATAAGGCAAAAAAGGTTTCAAATTAGCTGCCCTAACTGATCATCTAGGCCTAAGGAGGATGGCTGATAGGTTTAAAACCAATGTCTCTTTTATCGTAGATTTGGCCATAGAAAATCATAACTGGGTTGCGGAAATAAAGGCATATGAAACGACTGACTGGGTCAGTCTAATACTGGCACAAGTGTGAGACTGGCACGTTAAAAAAGTAAAACTGAGAAGCACAAAGAATGCCCATACAACAGATGAGAGCCTCCCTTTCATGGCTGCACTGTGTGTATGCAAACAGGACCAAGGTTCGCTGATCAAGTCCCTCATAAAGCAGGTTAATAAACCAAGCCCCCAGTTTCAAACCCTACCCCACACACTTAGAGCCCCCAGACGCACACTCACACTCACATACACACACATACAGCTGCTGTAAGGTGGTCAAGTTTGGGGTGGAAGAGGAGATGTGGGGTTGGGAGGGGGGGAGGGGTTCAGGGCAAAGAGGGAGGGATGGGGGCAGAGAGTTGTGTGCGACTATCGGAAGGGGGGCTCAGGCGTGTGAAGGGAGAGTTCGGGGCGGCGGAGGATGGCCTCCTTGCGCGTGGGCGGCGGCAACGGCGGCTCATACACCCTGGGCGCAGCCATGGCGGCTGCCACTGCCGCAGCAGTGGGGACCACTGGCCTGAGGGCATCCAGCGTGGCGACCGACTGGGCTGACATCGCTTGCACAGCAGGGACTGCTGGCATGGCCTGCACTCCCGGCATGCCAGGGATGGCTGTCACTGTGCTCGGTGGTGGGTAGGCATACTGGAACTGAGGGTACTGCTGCAGCTGCTGGTAGTACTCAGCATAGTACCTAAGAGAGGGGAGGAGGGAGGAGAATGGAGAGGGGTGGGTTAAGGGAGGGAGAGGAGTGTACAGGTAGGAAGAGGGACAGCAAGGGCGTTGATGGTAGCACTTGGCAACACAAAGAGAGTAACAAGAGAGTGATAAAGCAAACAAGAAAATGCAAAAAAAAAAGACGCATTAATCAGCCCTGAGACATGAGCCCACAGGGTTGTAAAGCATGACTAAAGTCATAGTAATGTATAGTGGTAGAGAACATGAAACTCTGGTCCGATGTTTCAGTGATGCTGTGTAGCTGATCGTAAAGACCATCAAAGATCATCTCCTACCTGGCCATGGGGTCCTCTGCAGCCTCGACGGCCTCTTCTGCCGCTCGCCCAGCTGGTGTGGGGAGCAGGGGTCGACGCGGCTTGGCTCTCTGGTACATGAACGGCTTCATCACAGGGTCTGGTAGCAGGGGCGCCGACCTCCGTAGGGGACTACGGTCCCTCTCACCCGACTTTGCCACAGCCGCCGCTGCAGCAGCAGCAGCAGCCACTGACTGCTGCTCAGCCACAACCTGCTGGCCTTGGGCAAAGTAATGCGCCTGCCTGGCTGCCTCAAAGATGGCTGTAGTAGGGTCCGCTGCTCCCATGGCGCTTATGTGAGCATAGGCTGGTGTGGCGGCACCATAAATTGCTGGAGCTACAGTGTAGGCGGGGTTTACCGCAGCCGCTGCTGTTGGCATTTCTATTCCAGGAGCAGCAGTCAGATAGACGGGGGGGTTGGCCACAGTTGGGGTGTAAACTGGAGTCGAGTAGGCGGCAGCGGCGGCGGCAGCAGCAGCCGCCGCCGGGGATGCAGCCACCTGGCCGTAGATGTTGGGAGCCATCGAGCTGTACACTTGGGTGGCGCCTGATGTGAGAGCTGCCTGATTGGCCACCGTGCCATAAAGCTGATTGGCGACATTGGCACCATACACCTGACTGGCAAGGGCACCATAAACAGCTGGGTTCACTGGATTTCCATCAGTGCGTGTGCCTGTGGTGATCCCAGTGAGAGCCGCATACGTGGGATCAAAAGTGGAGGTGTTGTAGACTGAATTGTGCACACTCTGTTGGACCTGTAGAGGCAGTCCGGCAGCTGCAGCGGCAGCGGCGGCCAGGACCGCTGCCTGACTCTGGTATTGCTCCAGAGAAGGCTTCCCCACAGGGCATTCTCCAGCATAGTGGCCCTGTTTTCCACAGTTAACACAGGGGATTTTCCCTGTCGGTGCCTGCTTGCTGGGCTGGACCTTGGACAGCTCTACAGACAGGGGGCGGCCCTTAAATGAGGTGCCATGGAGGGCCTCGATGGCCTGGAGTGCATCTTCCTTGTTTTCCATGTGAACAAAGGCGTAGCCTGCAGAAGAGGAATGCCTGGCTGTCATTGAGCGCAGGGACAACAATTAGGATCACAGTGGCATTGCCACAAGCACTTACTCACTTATTACTATTACCTCCACTAAAGGAAACCACCTCGTCAATCTTTACAACAAGCAGGTGGGAGATTATCTTGTTTTGCAAACTGAGAACTTTGAACGGGTGTATCATAATATATCACGTAGTCAGACTCTTCACTTATGTTTAACATCTGCAGGCACTTAAAATCTCTCAGCAACTCAACAACTGCAATAAAACTGAGATACAATCTCTTACCTGCACTAATTCACTCTTACACTAAGTCCACAGTTGTACTATCATCAAGCACAACGTGGGAGAAAAGTGACTGGGAGCATTTTAAAAACATTTCAAATGTTACCAGGCTCTTCACTCACCTTTGACTTTGTCACACTCAAGAACTTTTCCAAACGTCTGGAACAGCTGCTGTAGATCTTCAGTGGTGCACATCCCACTCAGATTACCCACGAACACCTTGGTGGAGTGCAGCGGCCGTCCCCTCGACTCCTCCACCACCAGATTCCGACCGCGAAACTCCCGTCCGTTGAGCTCCCGGATGGCGCGCTCGGCGGCACCCTCGCCCTGCAGGTGGACGAAGGCGAACTGTCGCAGCACGCTGCAGCTGACCACCTGGCCATAAGGTTCGAAGATGGCTGACAGCTCCTCCTGGGTGGTGTCCAACGCCAGGTTGCCCACGAAGAGCTTCACTGTGTGGCTCTTGTCCATGGCGCTGCAGAGATACAGAGGAGTGATGTGCTTGACTGCGGTTAGAGATAAGCAAGAGGATTAACAACACAGCCGCCATAGATATAACTACTACTAAGTGAGCACAAAGCCGCACCTTTGGCTCTGTAGTAGTCTGACAAGAAGGAGGAGGAGGAGGTGCTAGAGAGCAATGTTTGAACACAGGGGTTGACTGCAGCACACAAGGACATGGCTGACCCAGCTATTTACTTTCTTTTGCAGGGCTTAAAAATGTCTGTGGGGGAGGGGGGGGCTGTCGACTTTGGATTAATAATAAAAATAATTTTTTTAAAAAGCAAGACTTACAAGTCTTACACCATTTCTCCAGCATGAAACTTTTATTTACTCTCCAGAGATTAACCAAACAAAAGACGCTCTAACCACAAAAACACAAAAATTACTTATGTAAGAAACTGTCCTGCTTTAACTCAGACTGAAAAACACGCAGCAGCTTGTAAGTTTGAGGTTATAGTTGTACTTGGAAAGGGAAAAAAAGTTGTTTTTTCAGCATCAAACAGGAGACAGGAGACCAAAGGTTCAAAACATTCAGCAAATACACAAATAACCTATCCAGCATTCTCTCAAATAAAATAATGCAATAGCTTGTGATTTTGAGGTTAAAGTCTTAAACACACTCGTGATAACACATGGATAACATGCTAGATTAACATTCAAATTTCACATATGAAACACCACACAGACCACACATTTGCCTGTGAGCTGGCCATAAACTCAGATTCCCAACAGAAACCAAGGAAACACATTACATCTGTTAAAATGTTCAATATATCTCATCAGTCAGAAACCGCCTCTGAAGGAGATCTTTAAAAAAAAAAAAAAAAGGCTCCTCAGAGGAGGCTGTGATTACCTGTACAGCAATGAGTCACACTCTCTCTCTCTCACACACACACACACACACAGGAGACAGTCAGGGATAAGGAGCTCACTGTGCATCAATTCACATGCCATGTACTGTGTAGTGATGATAGCCTGTGATTGAAGCAGCGGCCTCGTGCTTCCTTGTGTCCTTTCCTCAACAGCCTCTAAATCTACGCGTCAAACTGAGGAGTGTCGCTACAGGTTGGCCAACACCTTGTCTTCCTCCTGGACAACCTTTATGGTTGGCTGTAAATCGAAGGGCAGTGTGGAACACGACACCAGAGAATGACATTTCTATTTTTTGGTTAAGACTCCGGTCAGCTGCCACAGACTTAACTACACCTCCTCCACCTCCACCTCCTGCTGCTGCTGCTGCTGCCCATAGAAAATATGTGTTTATCCGCTTCACTGTTGTCTGCACTGCACATGTGTGTATGTGTGTGTGTATGTGTGTGTGCCCCGTGTTACATATGGCTGCTGCATTAACTCTGGGTTCATCTCAGGCACAACCAGAAGAGAAGCTGGTTTTCTGATGACGCAGCACGACGCTGAGTCAACACATTTTCACCGCTGGAGTCGTTTAAGCGAAAAGGAAAAGAAAAAAATAAAACATGTCGAAAATACACAAGTGTACACCGGTTGGACTGGTGGGCCTGTTGTAACACACTGTCCACGTTTGCTGGAAAACTGTGAATGGCGAGACGGGATGCTTAAAGCAAAAACAAAGGCGAAAACAAACCACCGAGAAAAGAGTAAAAAACAAAACAAAACCCAAAACACTTATTTCACCGTGTTAGACTCAGCAAGGGTGATAAGCACGTCAAACCTGATCACAATAACTGGCTCTCTGTAGGAGATCGATACAGTGTATCAACACACAATCACATTTTTTCCGCACTGGACTGGACACAGTGTAACACCGAGTGATTCCCGTGCAACCACACGGTCGAATAGTCCCTGTCTCTAAAACATACCCGAAGAGAAAACACTTGAGCTTTAAGACGAATCGGATTTAATTACCTCCCATGCGGCTCGGATGAGAATAATGCTGCAGAAAAGGCGATTAAATAAAAGGATCTACCATCTTACCTAGGCGGTGCTGTATTTCAAAATGGTAGCGCCTGCTTCCGTTTGAGTGTCGGGCATACTGCTGGAAAGGCTGCAGAGGGGGAGGGCTGAGGCTGAGGCTGAGGCTGCTGCCACCGCCGCCGCTGCTGCTGCTGTTGCACCCAGAGGATGCTGAATCCTCATAAAAAAAAGACTCATCAACTGACTCATACACATACATATTCACCACAAAGCCTGTGTGATAGGTACGCTTTTTGCCTAGTGAGGACACCCTCTGCCCCCCCCCTCCCTCCATGTTGGCCCCACCCTCTGCCTCTTTCTCAGACAAATACACGCACCGGGTGATTATTGTCTCATTAAGAGTTGATATAGGTAGGTCACATCCAGATCATTAGTCTTGATGCATTG
This sequence comes from Seriola dumerili, assembly GCF_002260705.1. Taxonomy (NCBI): domain Eukaryota; kingdom Metazoa; phylum Chordata; class Actinopteri; order Carangiformes; family Carangidae; genus Seriola; species Seriola dumerili. The sequence goes on along the minus strand of NW_019174786.1, from coordinate 1,259,593 downwards.
TGGGCCATGCGGCGAGGGGAACAGGGTAGTCGTCTGGAAGGTATGTTTTAAAGCAATCTGTTTACTGATCAGTTTTTACCTTTTCACTACAGGTGCTTTAAACAGCCTGTTGCCCAGGCCTTGCAGGCTGGATGACCTGTTTTTTGAAGGTATGACTAGTGGGTTTGTCTGAATCCTGGGAAACACGTGGCATTAGGTAATGTGAACTCATTTTTACACATTGGAAGTTCATAACCCCATTGAGGTAAAAGTTATCTTGCAGTGTGTATGTATATTTATAATGTATGTTTGGTTTATATTATACCGCAGTTGCCTTGAATGCCCTGTGGCCCTGACTCTGGAGCCAGATATGGGTTGCCAGATACTGTAGTGTTTGAGGTAAATTGCTTTAACCAAAAGTATTTAGTATGTTTTGTACTATGTTAACTTAACATAGTACTGCTGCTTATAGCGACTGCTGTTTTGCATGTGTTATATTGTTGCTGTCTGTGCTCTTGTGTACACTCATTTTACAAAATGGTGCCAGTTATAGTTGGATGGGCCAAGCCTGGAAATGTTGGTGCCAACCACAAGGGTTTGCTACTGTATTTTTTTTTTTTTTTTTTAATAACTGCATGATCTAACCTCAGCCCTCTTACCTTGTACCCCCCCCCCCTCTCTTTTTTTTCTCCCCTCCTAGTGTTCATCAGGCAGATAGGGTGGTGTACTGCTGGTGCCCCTCTCCCCTTCATTGCATGTGGTGGTGTGATGTAACTGTGTGCACTCTGTGTCTGTCTTGTGTGGTTTGGTTGTTTAGGTGACGGCCTACGTGTGTGTCTGTGGTGTCCGGGTATCCTGGTAGCACTTAGGTAAAACCCCACCTACATGTCGCATCTACAGATTCTGAGGTCACAAATTTAAGTTTATCTTTTTCCAGAACATCCATGGCAGGTTGGTATTAGCATGTTGTCTTTTTTTAGGATTGTCTATGATTTTTATCATGTCTGTCTTTTATCATATTTACTGTCAAATAAATTTCCCATCTAGAGTCAAAATCCACGTGTTCTTGTTGCTATTTATGGGGAATCCAATATGAAATTGTATGTGGTTTTCCAGGGCTTTTTTTTTTTTTTTTTTTTAAATCCCAGGTAGCGGCTCTTCCTTGAGGCCTACCAGCTTTATAAATCGTCCTCGGTTCCACCTGTGTAAGCCTGTTTAATTTATTAGAGCCTCCAGAAGAATAAAGGCTACCTGAACACCACAGGGTTCTGCTCCACAGGGAGACTCGACAAGTGAGTCGGTTCAATTAAAGAACTCATTATGTGCTATGAAAAAATATATATATACATGACACATTTGTTAAACCACAGGACTAATGTAGGTTTTACATACCAAAGACTGATGGATTCATACATTAGAGAGCTGAAAATATTAGATATGGAAAATTAAGCATATAATGAAGTCCATCAACCAAAAACACCAAATGTTTGTTTTAAATTGCTACCAACTGAATATATTTGAGTTTGTAATGGACAGACAAAAAAGGCTATTTAAAGACATTATTGGGCTCAAATTTCCTCACATTTCAAAGGCTAAATTATTTTTTAAAAAGAAGCGTTCTTTAGTTGCAGCCCTACATACAAGTTGCATTCACAGCTCTCGGAAAAAGATGGTGAAAGACACCAACCCATCATAGTTCAATAAGCTTATTCAGGCATTACCATGGCATGACAGATGCTCAATCTGAAAAATCAATGCAAAAAAACTTGCTGCACACACTCTTATAGCCAATATTTATGTCTTCATCAAGAAGGAAAATAGGCAGTGTTAACAGAAATCAAAGTGTCAGCAGGTGTTACTGTTTCACATTTCAATCATCAATTTCAGACGACTTGTCTATAAATAAAATGAAAACAAAAAGTGGTTTCCTTCACTTTATGGCTTTAGTTGTCCGCAGCAACTGTACACTCACACACCATGATGAAAAAACAGCTGAGCACACAGTCCTTAAAAGCCCCGACCCAACCCCCCTCCCTGAAACTTTTACCCCCCCCCCGCCACTGCCCTTTCACCTTGTCAAGTCTGGATGTGGAATTTGACATACTCTCGTGCTCTGGGGCTTGTTCTATATATCTTTACCATTGTCACTTACACCACCTTATGGATTCGAATCGAAGCACACTAAGTGTGGCCGTGTGTCCTGCAGACCCCCCCCCCCCCCGCGTCCCCTCCCCTCCCCTCCCCTCCCCAATGTGCTTTTGACTTTTAGCTTAATGGATCCCACGTTTTTATTAAGTGCTCTCTCATTGTTCCCCTTTTATTATTCAAGATAACGCGCTGTGGTGAGTCCACATCTGAGTTTGGTCAAGCTTGTATTCATACTTCTGACAGTCGCAGATGTTTCAATCATTTATCTGTTATAACTATTTCTTTCAACTTTTCTCTTTGTGAACTAGCTAGCCTGTATGTCTTTTCAATCTCACAACACTTATAGTTACAACTGACCCAGGGTGTAAGATGACAGATTTCAGCATCACACATTTTATTCTATTTGTTATATTCTCTCCTAAACTGAAACGTGGATAGATTTTATACCAAGTCACAACCTTTTTTTTTCAAATCAGCTAAACTACTCCACAATGTTTCCACATATCCACGGGTGTATGTTTATTCCTGGGTGGGAGAGTGAGCTGATGTGAGAGCAGTGTTATAGGTTTTTTTTTTTTTACTACCACTGTTTTTAGGAGGCTTAGACACTTTTTTTTATAGCAAATTGAAGGGGATTTATCCCTACCAGCACACAGCCAAAATGGATACCTCAGATCTCACATGTACATCAATTTAGATGGTGATGAGACGATTGTGTCAGAGGCGACTGGTTATACAAACATATAACAGCATTAATGGACATCTAGCTAATCAGAGGGGACTTTTACAAAGTCCCGGCCTGTTTTAATCTGCTTTAGTGCATTTAAAACCCTCAGAGGACACTAACTGCGACTGCAGGAGCGTTTGATTTTATCACAGAAAAATTTCAAGAAAATAAGGCCATTTTTCTTTGGTTCTCCCTCCAGCTGTCTGTGAACACATTCCTCAGTGCTCGTCGCCTCACCGACCCTCTGTCGACAAACATCCTCTGCATTTCTCTTGGAGATGGCTCAGTGTTTGTGTCCGAGGTTCACAGGTGCGCTGCCGGTGTCTCTGCGTTGGTCTTGTTTCGGCCTTTCCCAGCTATCGGCCTGTCTCTCTCCTCCCACAGCGTCACCCCGTCACACGCACATATCTGTTTGGGATTTTGGAAAAGGCCCGCAGATCGGGCGATGATCCCACATGCCAGCCTGTGAAGCAGAGAACAGAGAAATGAGCATTTGCAGTTACAGTCTTATTTCACTAATGCCTTTTTAGTCATAATTATTTCTTTGTTTAATCATATGAAATATCTGTTCATTCTTGACCGAATCAATATCAAATGATCATTAAAAAAAAAATCATTTAAATATGGATTTTCATTCCTCGGTTTGTGTTGTGTATTACAATATTAAATCACACAATTCACACAGTGACAAACGACACTCTGTGTATGAACAAGGAGAAAACAAAATCCCACAAACACCTTACAATACAATGGAATCTGAAACCACATCAGCACAAACCGCAGCCTGGGAAACAATCACAGAGCTGGATGTAATTTCTTTTATCCACTCTATCGGCCAACTTAAACCACTGCCATTGACCCACCTTTCCCCAGAGTTCCCAGTCTGTTTGGAGAGAGGGTGACTGCCTCGGCCCAGGTCGTCCTCCCCTGCATCCACCACCAGCGATCGGCCAATCACATCCCATACCTGCACCAGGGGATCAATCACATTAGATGTTGATATATGACATCTTTGCTTCCTTTACCTTCATTAGGCTCAATACACTGTAGTTTAGTAGTGTGTGTGTATGTGTGTGTGTGTTACCTTTAGCTGACTGTCTTCTAGTCTAAATGAGGCTCTGCCATCTGGTCCGGCAACAATATTTCCCAGATCACCTACATGCTGCAAAATAATAGTCATACATAACCACACAGTGAATAAATAACACTGAAGGAAAAACACAAGCAGTGCTCAGCGTGAAAGAAAAGAAAAACTGCAGCTCTCTCACACACTTTATGGAAAATTTAGCACCTGGAGCGGGAACAGCTCAAAACGGCTCCTGTGGGACGAATTTGGCAATCGGGGAGGGATATCCCATCCTCCATTTGGCTTGTGTTGAAGTTTTATTATATCTCAGGAGTGATTTTGTCAAAAAGGTATTGCGCAAGAATATTTATTCACTTTATTCTTTTCTCTTTGATCATCTGACTGTCTAAATGTTCTGGCACTGCTGATCTCCATCACTTAAACTTATAAAATTGAACAATCATACTTTCTTTTAATAGAGCCCTAGCAGCAGATATGACTGTACCCTTTCAGAGTCCCCTGGTCCACCGTGCTGTCTTCCAAACGGGTTATAGTGCTCTCCACAACTGCAGAAGAAGGGGAAATTATAAGACAATTGTAAAGTGTGGGGGGTGGGTGTTCTTTGGCTTTCACACATAAAATTCTCCTGGTTGAATCATCGATACAAAAGATGAGCAACTGTGTTAGGAAACGTCCTTGCCATTAATTGCTGGTTTATATAGTCAAGAGGTAGACTGGAAATGTGTGACAAGTAATAAATAACACAAGTAACAACGTCCTACCTGCTGCAGTCCTGCGTGAGGTCCCCCAGGGTGTGAATGTGGAGGCCGTGGAGTCCAGGCTCCAACCCATCAACGGCCCCATCTATCAAGCAGCGCTCCTCCGATAACTGCAGGAAACGCACCACCCCTTGGATCTTTCCGACACCATCCAGCATGGCCACCGCTGCACCCAGATCTGTCAACAAATTGGCCGTGACATTGCTCGAAGTTTAGCATCCTCATGTTTAGATTCGTCCAGATTGTGTTTAGATCTCACTGGGACACACTGCAGTTCACATATGGAGTAAAAAATGCATCACAAATGCATCTTGAGTGACTGCCTGAGATCGGATCATGTTACCTGGCTCACATTATATTTTATCCGCGGGAAACTGTGAGCTGAACATCAAAATGTGCACACATATAGCAACAGCTATGTGTAGCTATTTTTTACGGACTCCAGGTCCTTGTCTGGCGGCCAGGGGCAAATCAACCATGACCGAACGTGTGTGACTGTGATAAACATTTACTTCAGATTTGACCCGGCACTCCTCCTCCTCTTCCTCCTGTGCGCAGAGACATATTTACATTCACACGACATATCAGATCACATGAAGCATGTCCTTGACCACCTCTAAACCCGAGCGCACCCTCAACATGTGCAATCACATCACCCACCAGTGATTTATTCACCCAGGATGTATTTTATTGACATGTGTGACAAGGCCAGTGTCTCAACAGCTGAAGCTGCATTTTAGTCTCAGCTATCGAGCATCTTTGTTCTCAAGGGGGAAATCAATGACGGCAACAGTAGCATGTATTTCTGTAGACTCGTGTCCTCCTTTCCATAATATAATAATGATAAATTAACACACACATTTGGTTTTGGGGCAAGTAATTGCGATATTTCTCCACAAATGCTTTTCTTTGTTAAGTTTAGTGTGAAACAAGCAGCCATTTTTAGAGAATGTAAGTTTTACATGTGTTAAATATCTGATTAAATATAAGTTAACAAGACTACAAATCTGGTACTGGCAGTTTTCAATATTCAGCGCTGAAAATGTCAGTAGTGAAAAAGGTGCACGGGTTCGATTCTCAGCCTCGCTCCCGTCGCGTCTCACCTTGCACTGATCCTCCGATGCCCTTCAGCACCGCCCTGCGTCCGGTGCTTTCTATCAGAGCCTGCACCTCGGCACTGGTCAGAGCCGATTCCACCAACACCTCTTCCCTACTGAGATCAATGCTGACAATCTTCACTCCTGCAAACACAGTGAAATGAATGGGCTTTGTCACTGGATACACAATCAGACACACACAGGCAGACAAAGAGCGTGCAACCTTTACAGTGATGCAGACATCTTGATTATCAATTAAGGTAAAATTAATGGTTCATACCATTTGTTTCCAGCTTCTCGAATGTGAAGATTTGCTAATTGATGATTTTCTTTGATTTATGACACTGTAAATTTGTGTTTTAGACTGTTAATCGTGTGTGCACTTTCAAAATAGACTGAACACTTTAGTGTTTTCTCAGGCTTATGATGAGTTAATGGAAAGAAACATGTTGTTCGGCACTAATTACAGGAAAAATAGAGATGAAATAGTTGTGTTGAGTTTATTTATTGACTTCCAGATGAATTTCCACAGAGGAAATTGCTCCATCTAAACCTCAGTGAATATTTATGACTCATCCATTTATTATTGGAAACTCTATTGATTCTTCAATTATGCTGAACTGTCAGTTTAATTCTTTGTAGACACATTTCACATTTAGTTAATCTGCTGTCCTCTGAATAAGAGTCTCAAGGTTGTGCAAGCTTTGCATTTAGAAATAATTGGAAATGTACCAACTGTTCACCCTGTAGTTTACCTTTAATTAGTGACAAATTATACAGTTATTTCTTGGAAACTTCTTAGCAGATAATCTGGAAATAAATTATAAATGTACAGACCCATAAAATAAAGTGCTGCCCATAGAAAGAGACTTGTTGCTATATGCTTTACTGAATGATATGCCATGGTGGAGTGTGGTAAACAACATCTATACTGCGCACTGGAATGCATGGAGGCCAGCAGTATACAAGTGGCACATTATCTGCTGTGTTATGGTCCTCTGCTGTGTCAAATACAAGGAATTAGACTGACCGTCACCCCGGCAGTGACTGTACAAGTCACCATTTCAGAGGATGTATGACTGCATTCAGGGCAGAAAACAGCTCTTTGTACAGTATTAGCAAACATGTAAATGCTTTGTCACCTGGTTTCCCTTCCAGAGCAGCACTGACTTTCTCTGCACAGCTCTCGCATGTCATCTGCACTGCAAACTCCAGCTGTGGAGGAGAAGACAGACACTGAACACCTGTAGATATTTACACGCTTGAACAAACGGTGTATGAGTGACTACAGCGTGTGAAGCCGGACGGTTATTTAACTGCGCAGCACGGAACTGGAGCTAGTTATGTCAGCCAGCTGTAACAGTCACATCATAACAGCATCCGAATATGGCATGATTTTGTTTTGACGGGATTATAACAGGTGAAATTATTGTCGTGACACGGACACACGTGACAGAAATGACGGTCAAACCTTGGTGGGCCTCTCTGTGTCCATTTTGTGGCCGTGCGTCGCTGCCTGTGCGATGAAAACTGAATTAAACAGAAAACTTCCTACTTTTCTAGAAACGGAAACGAACCAACTGTACCTTCCACCGGCCGCAGCCATGTTTGTGAGGTCACAGTGACGTTGCCGCACATTACCGCCGCCAGGTGTCGACTACCTGTCACTGCAAGTCAGGACTAATGGACTGACTTGCAGCTCCTTAACTGGCTTTATTAGTTAATCTGAGAAATAAGTGATAGTATATTTTTCCTCAGAGATGGAAGAAGTAATCTATTAAGATATTTTACTTCAAGTAAAAATAACCACAGTGTAGAAATACACTGTTTCAAGACCTGTATTCAAAAAGTTTACTTGAGTAAAAGTACAGTATTAATATCAAAATATACTTAAAGTACAAATAGTAAAGGTACTCATTATGCAGAAGATCTTTAAAGTGTATTGTATTTGTATTATGAATCGAAACCTGCAAAGTAACTAGCAACTAAAGTTATAAAATAGTCTAATGAAGTAAAAAGTACAACATTTGTATAAATTAGCAGAAAATTTAAAAACTCAAGTAAATTGTAAGTAAATTTTAAGTACAGCACTTCTTATTTACTTTCCACTTGATTTTTTATTTTTCTTTAAATCCTTACAAAATGAAATAGGCCTATGGATGTGGTATGCAAAAAAATATGATTATTCATCTTTTACTTCAGTGAAAATTGCAAAAACAAACAAAAAATTTATTTGAATGAATTTAGATTAAACTATTCAATTAGCAAAATTACTTAAAATTTAAAAAATAAAAGTAGACTATCATGCAGCTGCCAGTGTTTTTATTTCCTAATATATTAATTGTTGCACTTTAATGTTGTAGTTTGTCAGTGTGGAGCTACTTGTCACTGTTTGGTAGTTTAATATGTTTAAAGATGATCATATATTTTACAGTTTATCTAAATCTTTAAAATAGCTGAAAAGTTTCAAGTGCTCTTCATTAAATCAAATCCTGTTTATTTATCGTTGACATTCTTTCAGCTGTAACTGCTCAGTGTATTTCTGTTACCTGTTTACATAGTGGTTCACAGTGATCTATCATTCCAGCCCTGGATTTAAATAGCCTTACCTACAGCAGGAGTTTCCTTGGTTGCAATGTGAACAATTACATCGGTTGCTCTTCTTGTTGTGTTGTGTTCGCTGCCTCCAGAACTCTGGGACCAGTTCACTTGCAGACACCACCAGTGGCCACAGGTGTCACCAAATCAAACTGGTCTGAAATCTTAAGGTTTATAACTTTAGGTCCAGTACATGAGAAAACTGTATAATTGCTTTGCAGCTTTACTTTAGTAGGTACAACAATCCTTAGTGCAGTGGTGGTTTGTTGATTTGTTGTCCAGAATGTCCCACTCATTGATATCTGACATTACCAACAATATAACTCTTTCACAGATGGCTGCCGTTGACAAATTTTCCTTTTTGTATATATCATCATACCACCCGTACCTCAAGTCTTTTTAAGATGATTTTCATACCATAGTCAAATGAATAGAAACCAGTCAGTGCCATGGCTCATCAGTAATGTAAAGTAGACTTAGAAACAGGCAAATCATGCAAAGTCAAACAACCACAGAACCACTGCAGGTGTATATCCATAAAGCAATCGCCTTTACTGGTTCTTATCAGGGTCAGAAGGGGGTTATCTGGACATATAAGATTGTAGCATATGGATAAAAGTAAATGATCACAAAGGTTGTCGGCGGTTATGATGATTGCTTCCTGCTGTATGTGGTGGCCTCCAATTCAATTTCATAATGTGTATAGATTACTGTTGCAAAGGCGATCTGCAGATTAAAGCTCTGCGTTTCGTACTGGGAGACCACCACTAAGCTGATGAGGGATTCCCAGGTTTTTAGAGGAGCATGAGCGTGTGTGTGTGTGTGTGTGTGTGTGTGTGTGTGTGTGTGAGCATGTGTGTGTTTATATGTCCCTGTCATACCTCGTGGCATCTTTTTTGACAGCACAGATAAGCCACAGGAGATACAGCAGATGACCGTGACGTGGCGTGAAATCTGGGTCGCAAGTCTAAAATAAAAGCGTCTAAATCAAACCTCCTCCAACTAAATTTGGGACGATACGTTCAGAGAGTGACACATATTCGCTACTGTGCACATGCAGTCGTCTAACATGTGTGTCGATGCAGAAACACGGCTGTTGGTACGTCAAAACAACACCGAAAGGCCCGTGTTTTACACAGAAGAAAGCCGAGTGGCAGCTCAGCTAGAACAGAGCTCCTTCTGTATGTGGTGGCTCATTGGCTTTGACCTTTGACCTCAGTAATATGACCACAGGCTTTAAGAAGGCTGAGCCAGTGTGCACCAGGCTCAAAACACATAAGCACTGACTTTTATGTGTGTGTGTGTGTGTGTGTGTGTGTGTGTGTGTGTGTGTGTGTGTGTGCGCTGAGCGGTCTTTTTCCCCCACTCTCACACACATCACCCACACAGCAGCAGTTAATTTATTCAGTACATGGGAAACTGTCTAAAACCTCTGCCCTCGTGTTGATCCTGCAGCACTGAGCTCTCCGTTCAAAAGGAGCGGAGGGAGAGGGAGAGCTGCAGTGACACCTGAGCCCAAGGGAGGGGGATTTCATTAACGCACATCGACATATGCGTACAGAAACAACACACACTAGAGAGGGCTAGAAAAGCGCCGTGAAACCTAATCACGACACGAACACTGTCCCCAGCAGATTCAGGGAGAGGGAAAGAGGAGGAACGGGGGAAAGCAGAGGAGGACTGACGGAGGGAGCAAATGGGAAAGAGGAAGAAGAGACAAGAGGAAGGTTGAGGAAAATGAGAAAAGACAGCAAAAGAAAGAAGTTGACAAAGAGGAGTGTGTGTGTGTGTGTGTGTGTGTGTGTGTGTGTATGTGTGTGTGCGTGTTGGGAGAGGGCAATGCTGACAGGAAGCGTTGACAGCCCTGTGTGGAACAGTAGAGGTTTTATCTGTACTAAATGAGGCTCTATCCCCATTCGCCTCGCCCCATTACCACTGACCTGGAGTCTGTTATATTTTCTTATTAAAAACTTCAAGGAGGTGAAGCAGCTCGCGTTTCAGTGACCAGAGCAAGGAGAGCAAAGCAAACAAAATGTTATTTTTAGAGCAAGAGAGACACAATGTTCTACACAGAAAAGCAAGGAACACTGAAATGCATACACAAATTCAAATGCAAAGCACAACCACAACAGGACAAAGTTAGTCAATTGTGCACAAGAAATGTCTTCTGTCTGCTCTTGGGCAATGTTAATGGTGCAGCACATGACCTATTAAAATTAAAATGAAGATAGCAATTAAGTCAAATAAAATAAAATGGAGGCTGGATTGAGGATCGCCATGTGGTGCTAAGAATTTCCAAATTTCCGATATTCAGTAACTACAAAGTGGACCCTGTGGTGCCATTGTGTTGTCCATTAAAGACTGCTTTATTTTCCACCAAAATGTTAAGTTTGCTACAAGAGGAGAAAATACACTGGCCCCTGTTTACATCCAAGTTGTTGCTGTTAATGTAAGACTGCTCAATCGTACCCTTCTGGGACTGTGCAGTGCTCGTATATCTGTATGTGTGTCAAGCACACAGTGTTGCAGTTGAGTCACTAAACCTCGAGTCCGAGTTGAGCCTCGAGTCCCTGATGTTCGAGTTGTAGTCAAAGTCATGAAAGAAGAGTCCGAGTCATCAAGGTTGAGTCACAGTCGAGTTCCAAGATGGACTCCAGTGCTGCACAGTCAAAGATCTGATATACGAGTAAAAATGGTTAATATTGAACATTTTAAAGGGAGTTTATTTCCAACAACACTACAAGCATATGTGTGGAAATGACACTAAACCTGAAACTAGTGGCAACATGTACAAGCTGAACAACAATGGACCAGGGACTGATCGCTGGGGGCCTCCACTCAAGATGGCAACCTTAAATCCTTAAGAGAGAACAGGCCTACTCTCTACTGAAAGCTTTCCAGTTAACATGGTGAACAGTGGCACTGGATACCACTCTCACACAATCCAGGAATAGTAACATGGTAATTTTAGATCAGTTAATACCAAAGGTAAGGGCGGTTACTGAGGTTAAAATGAATACATGAATGAAATATGATGTAAATTGTTGACAGGAAGTAGTTGACCAAAATCTTTATGTATTTTAAAAGATATTATATATTTTTTAAAAGTATGTTTTAAAAAGGAATAAGAGGATATGTTCCTTCTTCAACAAAAGTAGTATATAAGATAAAATGGAAATTTAGGAATTGTTTGTCTTCGATTTGCTGGAGCCTGTCAGACTACAGAGAGACAAGTGAAATTCAGTGTTATAAATTCATAGAGTGCCTGTGTCCCCAACACCACAAGCGCATACATTTTATAGCTTGGCTGATCCCAAAGGGAATCAAACCATTGACCCTGGCCGTGCTTCACCGGCAACGCCACCCACAACCTCATGGCGCTGAATTATTCAGCTCCTGAGAGGAAGAGCGGCGGGGCCTGTTAGCGGCGTGAGGGACCCCACAGAGGTCAGAGTAATGTCACAGCCCAGCCAGAGTGCTCTCCATGTCTGCTGATTGCACCCTGACAGCTCAAATGGAAGATGAAGCCAAGCGTGTCCAGGGGACGGCGTCAGGCAGCGGAGCCCCCCCCCCGCCCACTTCCCTGCCTCTGCTTGCGCACAGGGAGCAGGGGCCATGTTTGTAAAAATCCATGGTCTGTGACTTTGTCCTGGTTTCACTTCTTTTCAGTCTTTGGAAAAATACAAAAGACAGGACCATGACATTCATTTAATGGAAAATTATGGACATTTGCTTTGGCTTTTGTAACATTGGAGAAATAGTAAAGGGGGTATTTAAATCAGAGATGCTTTTAAATCAAAATCCTTGGAAAGAAAGCATTTGATTAAGCAAAAATTATCATAAAATACCTCTAAAAATAATAAATCTCCTCTTCAAAGTAAGTAAATATAGTTCGGAATAAGACACATGACTGAAAATAACCACAACAAACACAGTTTATTATGTGTCCCATGAGTGTTCAGTCACTTCTACACTTTTGCTCATTTCATTTTTGCCTGATTCCTGTGTGAAGTCATTAAAAGCAGTTATAAGGAAGGGTAATGTTGAGACTCATATCATATTGCTATACTTGTTTTAAGAAGCAATAAGTGACTTATGAAGAGCTGTCTTTAAAACAAACGAGTAGTATCAATAGAAAATTTACACAGACAATACGCTATATATATATATATATTCTTTTTTTTTCCCCACAAATATCTGTCCTGGCATTTTCCAATCAGATCAACCGCAGACCACAAATAATAAGCAGGAGAGGATAAAACAAAAGAAAACATCCAATCAATCAAACAGCAGCCCCCAACATATATTGTCCATTCAGCACAAAGGTGTCACGCATTATTGCTGAAGCACAAACAAGCTTAAAACAATGAATAATATTGCCGGCGGGCTGTTTAACAAGCTACGAACAAACTCAGCTCATCACACAGAGGATCAATAGGAAGAAGAGACAGCATTGCCTAATCAAAGTCTACTGTTCCTCCCTGGAATAATGACCCATATGGAGGAAGCAATATGCTGCATTGTGGGTACCAAAACACAATACCTCATTAAATCATTACACCTCTGAGCCTGGATCATTACTCAAACAATCTGTCTGTCATCAGCCAGCAGGCATCTTTAGCCCCACTGGAGAAACATTTAGGATTAACAGAGGGATGCAATGCAAATATAACATCAAAACGTAGTGGCATTTAATAGGAAGCAAAAGCCAGAAAGCACAAGAAGGTCACCATCTATAAATTGTCTTTTAAGTAGGGTAACAGTGAGCCATTATTAGTCTCTACTGGAACTGTGTAAAAAAGTATTATATGGAAATAAAGTACAATAAAGTCTTGTAAAACTTGCTGTTGAGTAGGAGTTACTCATGATGAATCACTTTAGAAATAACGCACAAAATGTGTTCAGATTAATCTGCCACATATGGTATAGTCAATATAAATGTAAATGAGTCTTGGATACTACAGAACATTGCAGGGGAAACAAAACACAGCAGATTTGGCAAGGTTACAGCATAATACCACAGACACAGACTTGGCCCAAATTATATGAATCTGAGTGTGAAAAAAATTGACTAGTTCCTGACAAAAAAAATTATATTGAAAGGAAACGCTTTAGAAATATTTGTACTTTTTATCAGATACCACGCAGCACAGAACTGACGGAGAGATATAGAGGATTACATTATGATAAAGTCCATGGTGTGACTTTTGATAACATGGTGAAGCAACCAGGCTGCCTTTTCATGAAGCCTTTAAAGGGGCATTGCAGAAATTTAACATTACACTTCCACACAAGAGACGTCAAAATACCCTGACTATAAGTCCCTAGTGTGGGTCAAACTCCAAACAGAGTAATGAAACTCAAAAGTATCGCTCCATTAGACCCTCTCTGCCCACCTCCCCACATAATACACACTCCATTTTTTCCCCCCAGAACCTCAGGTTGTTTTTATACCTAAATCTAATGAAACGTTAATCATAGCATTGTCACATCATAAAACACTTGGGTAATTTTTACAGGAGGGTATAACCTTGAATAATTCATGAGGGAGGCCCCATTCCTGCACGTGCCCAGGGGCCTACAAATCACTGAATGTGCCCCTGTCCACTATACATTTACATATCAGTCTGCTATCACGTTTCAGTTCAAATTCAAATGAACTTTATTGGCATGACAAATGATTTCACGTTTAAGCTCAATGCAGAATATCAAGCAGAAAACCTGGACCACAGTGTGTCACTCCGGACAAATGTTTCTGAAGTATTATAGGAACAGTATCAGCACATATGGGCGAGTTTCCGTTAGGACTGTCCATGCGCGCTAATGTGCTCGTGTGCACGTCTGTGAGCACCATATGTGCTCGCTGTGTGCGTGCGTACGTGCGCGCGTGCCAAACGCCAGCCCAGCAGTAGGCTAAGCATCACGGTCACAAACTCGCGCGCATTGGCTACTGAAGAGAGAGAGAGAGAGAGAGAGGGGAGAGAGAGGGAGAGAGGGGGGCAACCGTCTACCGTTTTGTTGCACGAGGAGTGGAGTCGCGAGGAGCCTCTGCTGACAGACAGACAGCAGATCCGCTGCCTCACTGACTGCGACACCTGAACAATCACCAAACAGCACCAACAGCAAACAAGCGGAGGAGAGCCTGCTGAAAGCGAGGAGGTGGAGGAACGGAGGCTTTCCTGAAAATTAAAGAAGAAGAAGAAGGAGAGGAGGAGGAGGAGGAGGAAGAAGAAGAGAGGAAAGCGGGGGCAGGCAGCCGGCTGGCCGGGACACGGAGCCCGTCCAGGGGGAGAAATCACCGCCACGACCGTCACTTCACATCACAGCTCCGAGATGACAAAGGTGGGTGACAGTGTGCTCCCATTGTGTTTTATCAGCATTTCTGTCCTACATGGCGTCTTTAATCCCCATAGTAGAGTAGTAGTAGACATGTCTGGTGTGCTGTAATAAAAAAAAAAAAAAAAAAAACGGGGCCGCTGAGACACAAGAGAGCATTTAGAGGCGTTTATGTTTGTTTCTGTTGTGCCAGCGCTCCGCTCTTTCCCCCCTCTCCGCTCTGTGCTGGGGACAATTACGCACCGATAGCCGCGCCGTTTTCATAAAAGCGGATTTATGGATGAACTGACACTTTCTCGTACAAGGAAAATGATTTCATAGCCGACATGTGTGTCATTTGGAGATGCGCGGCGGAGTGATTTCATTCAGCACGACCCCAAAATCTAATCTGATCTGGCCCACATTTCGCTGTGTGAGACCTCTTGAGGAGATTTTTTTTGTTGTTTATGCCCTGAAACAAGCGTCGTGTGTGTGTGCGTGTGTGTGTGTGTGTGTGTGTGTGGTGGGGAGGAAGGAGGAGGGGTAGCGAAGAGGGAGGTAAGGAGTAGTTGAGATAGACCACACACACTGGGGTGTTTATCGCGATCGTCTCCTTGAGCGCCCGAGGCTTGTCGGGATGATTGATTTCACCTGTTCAGTCAGATTAAGACTGTGTGAACACCTATGCCGGCAAATTAATGAAACTGCACGCAAAGATTAACCGTGCGAGATTGTCACCGTGAACCCTTTAGTGCAGCCAGAGGAGAGGGGGCAATAATTAATGACAAACTATTTATATCTGGAGCTTTATTGGATGTAGTATAAGTCCCAATTGTTGCATGTGTGTTCAATATTTTGCTTTCCATTAGTTGATCGGTTTGTTGCTGGATGTAAGTTGGCTGAAGTTTTTCCATCTGCCCTATTTGGTGTTGCAACATCAATTAAATTTTTTGTCAATGTGACATCCAGGTTTGTGTTTGCCGCAGATGACAGGCTGGACTGTGGCAGTCTGAGAGACAAATGATTTGACAGTGCCTTGTTTTTCCGTCAGCTGCAATTGACTGAAAGTTGTGGACAACAATCAAGCCAATCGGTGTTATTTGCATAGCTCAAAATCACAAATCTGCACAGCATGCACCACCATCTCTCCAAAATCCCAGGAAGAGCAACAGAGGAGGGGTCCATCTTCCAGCACACACAGTAACAAATTCATAACTTTAGTCTTTTATTGACCATAAATAAATAAATAAATGCAAAACATTAATCTATAAGGCTCCAGGGAACTGTGAGGGGCATTTATTAGGCTATTACTATTAAGCAAATAATCAGGATGCCACACACACGCACACACATCCATAAATTCTTTGCAGGTGCTGGAAAACGGTAATGTGCAAAGGAATACGTGCACAATGATGTATTTCAGTCTCAATTATCTCTTTCATCTTTCATGGTCATGACAAGGTTTTTAAGCACAGATTTGTGGACCTGAGGGAGACCAATTTTTACTATTGTGTATCATTTTAAAGACGACACTGTTAATCCATTAATTCATTTAAAAGAAATATATTAATAATTGAAATAATCATAATTTGGAGGTTTAATTGAGAATGACCTGAGGACGAAGTGGGGAGTGATGTATAATGCTTTTCTCCACTCGTCACCTTTTCCCCTCCATTTATCCGTCCATTAATGCTCCTGTCTTTCTGACTGTCTGTCTCTTCTCTTTTTGTCCATCTCTCTCCTCTCCTCCTCGGTGTCTTCAGGAAGTAGGTTAAGAGAAGGGAGGGGAGGTGATTTAATAAACCCTTTTGCGGCAGGTCATTTACAAGCACAGACCTGAAAAGGTTTCTTTTTTTTCTCTGGCACGTCCACAAGAAAGGCACAAGACTGAGTGATGAATGTGTGCACTGTCTGGAGAATAGCAATGCTGAGAATAACAATGGAGCTGGGGGGGGGTTAGAACAGTGACACACACACACACACATACACACACTTTTAAATAGATGCTCACACACACACAAATGTACAGAGGGCCTCTCGAAAAAAGTCAATATGATAAAGTGTGTTGTGCTGACTAAGATTCACTGCATCGCTGTGTTAAACCTCATCACAGGAGTCTTTTTAGGAGGAGGGAGCCCTTTAAAGACCAACGCTCTGGGAAAGGAGTTTATTTATACAATATTAGACTATGATATACAGCTCTGTGGCTGCTTGCTGTACAGTGTCCCAGAAGATGGTAGTTCTCAGGCCCCGAGCCAAAAGAGCAGCAGTGTTTACTGCTTCCCTGAGAGGAAAAAGACTCAGAAATGCTGCTATACAACATAAATTCCTTCATTTGTCCAAGTCACATTCAGGCTGTTTGCACATCCTGCCTTAAAGTCAAAAGTTTGTAGGATCACAGGCCCGTAGTGACAAAGTGAATATGAGCTTTCTGTATTGCATAGTTTTAAAATCAGTTTGAAGTACCGTCATAGACCCTGCAACATACATTTAAAAGTTCACTCAATTAATCACTCAATTAATCAGCCAGTCAAATTAATAGAAAACTGTTAACTTGTTCAAATTTTAATAAATTAAAGGTCACTGCTAAAATAGAAATACCAAAAGATTTATCCCAACTGTTCATATCATGAATTAGATATTTTAAATTGGGTGTTGGTCTAATGTTCTAAGTCATTATTTTGAGATTTTATATGGTAAATCAGTGATCAATAACAAATAAAAGTAGATTAAATGGTGAAAACCGGAAGCTCCAGCCCTAATACACGCACTCATTTCTTCACCCCACATTGTGCCTCTATTGTATGAAATCTCAGGATGATTTACACAAATACTGACAGAATCAGAGCCGCTTAATTCACCGTGATTCCTTATTTAACCTTTATTTAACCTGCCAAGCCAACTAAGATAAAATTCTTACTTGCAGTGATGAGAGATGACAAGAGGGAAAATCCCTCCTAAGTCAGATTTAGTCATTTTTCTCTACTAAATGATCTGTTCTCTACAACCCTATACTTGACCAATGTTTGGTTCTTTTCAGGAGAATATAACTTAAGCTGTGCATCAAAATGCACATACATTTTCACGGACGAAACAAGAGAGTCGGTGGAAAAAGATCTTTTAATAACAAAAAGTGACTCAAAATCCAAAACAGAGCAGAATGAACAAAATGGAAACACTCAGGAAACTAGGAGGAAATCAGGAGCAACACAACCAAAAAGAGAAACTTCAAATATAAGGTAAACACAGGAAGTTGGCCAAAATCAAGATAGGGAGCAATTTTCACAGAGCAACAACAAACACAACAGCAGCAGCGAAGCTTGGACTGAGAGGGACAGTAAAGTCGCACAAAACTCAGACTCGCATGAGAACGTGCACACAAGAAAACAACAAACACGAGCAACTAAAAGAAAACCATACAGGAGCAGGGGTAAACAGTATAGCCTCCTGTCTTTTCTGCGCAGCTGGTATTGACAGGAAGCAGTATGGGCACACGTGTCGGCGTACAGGAGGATGGGATGTTTGCATCGGAGGCCGCCAGGATCAGCAGGTCGTCTCGATGGGTATTAGTGGAGGTCGTGGCTGGTGTTTAAGATGAACTGTGAGCCTGAGTGATTAGAGCGCTTGTGATTAAAAATTTACTTGTGGGCATCTCAGCTCACCGCAGAGAACTGAGGGAATGTGTGTGTGTGTGTGTGTGTGTGTGTGTGCCAAGCCCAAGCAAGATTAATGCTCCATGTTAACAAACCTCTTGGTTTGACCCTGGCTAGCTTGCAACAACACACACACACACACACACACACACACACACACACACACTGTTCATTTGATCCCCTGTTGGGATAATGCTGGCCATGAGTAGCCCTCCTTGCAGAACCATATAAACACACACACACACACGCACACATTCAACACTGGCCAACTTTCAGCCACTATGATACATTAGTGCAAAGGTGCTTTTTCTCCTCATTGTGGCTTGGGACCTATTTGATTTTGATGTGCAGACAATGCAACCATATGAGGTGAGATTAGAGGTGATGCATACTTAGAGGGATTGTGCAAAGTTGAAAATGACCTCTCATTCCCTTTGCTGCTGCTATCATTGAGTCAAATTGATCCCCTGGGAAGCCCATCAGCCCCCGGCTGAATAAGAGACATCTGTACAGCAGCATAGACATGTTCCTGAATGTTAACAAGGGAGCAAAGGCTTTGAAAATGTTTTCCAATGATGAAAAATTTATTCTAAAGCGCTCTTTATGCCTTGTCAAAAATTAAAAAGGCTTTTATTGTGGTGGCATGTTTGCCACGGTTCTGTCTGCGGCTGCTGGTGCCAGATGAAGACAGATGGACAAGGGTTTTGTCGGGGTTTGGGCCCGGCTCCAGGGAGCTGCCCTTGGTGCGAACGTTTTCATCTACTTGTAGATGTCCGACAGCCAGATTCCAGCAGACCCTGGATTAAAATGGTCTGGGCAGGAAGATTATGGGGGCAAAGTCCTGTATCTGGATGGCCCTGCTGTTCTGCACAACACAAAATGAATTATTTATTATTTATACTGCGGGAATCTCAGTTTGGTTGTCGTTGTTATTGTCGGACAGCAAAGTCCTCCCACGGCCAGCGGTCAGACCAAATACAAACTGGACGCTGGTTTT
This sequence comes from Seriola dumerili, assembly GCF_002260705.1. Taxonomy (NCBI): domain Eukaryota; kingdom Metazoa; phylum Chordata; class Actinopteri; order Carangiformes; family Carangidae; genus Seriola; species Seriola dumerili. Next base: position 1,240,234 of record NW_019174786.1, on the reverse strand, counting down.
CCATTAAGACTGTGATTATCTGTTTCAGTTAATCAAAACACAGGGGTGTTTCCATACTTGTAGAGGTCTGAAAAGTAACATGAATAGTCTGAGTAACTTTGACATAAGTGAAACAGGAACAGGATTTTTTTTAAAGTGAGGTTGGTTTACTCAGAAAAGATGCGATCAAAATACACATTATATTTTTCTTACCTGAAAACCAGACAGAGGAGGTGGAAGAGCTCTTTTCTGCCCCGAGTAGTGCCTGCAGGCTGTATAACACTCCTACAACCTCCTCAAATAAGGTATGGCAGACTGGTTTTAACCTGGGAGGCAAAACTTTTTCACTTTTTCAGAAACTTTTTTCATCTGGATTTTGACAGCTGGACATTAGGACGACCCTGTTTAGAGAATTTAGTAATAACTCAAACTGACACTGTAAAAATAGGAGAAAAAACAGGCTTTTGCAAAGTGGAAGTTATGCCAGTGGAAATAACGCTTGCTAATATGATGTAATTAATGTATACGACCAGGGGTTATGGTGTTATTATTGAGCTCCAAAGTTTAAGTTTGACTTTGGAAACAGCTCTTGACAAAACAATCCTGTGACAAGGTCCATTAAGTGGCTGTTCTGGAGCTTTCTGTCATACCGCATGACCTTCAGTTCAACAGTTCAACATGGACGTAACTTTCTCGAAGTGCTCAGTAGATATGGAGAACTAACGCACCACATCAACGGGGCAAACTCTATCTGCTGATGAAGATCATGCGATATGATTGAAAGCTCCAGTATAGCCACTAAATGGACACTGAGATGAGTCAGTTCTCTGAACAGATCACTGAGCACGACTTTATCTATTTGTGGCAATCAAATTATGATTATACCTCTTGTTCTGATTAATCAGATTAGACTTTTTACATAACTGTTCCTGTAATCAGATTATTTCTCCAAATGGGATTAGAGGGAATTATTGGAATTCACCAATACGCAATGTCGTGTTTACGGTTTTTAATCTTCCACTTATTGGGTTCCTTCTTTAGTTTTGCCAACAGTGTCCCAACTTGAAACCTGACATGAACTGAGTCCAGATACAGAGGGCATGTCGGCCTCTGCTGGTGTTGATCACAGTTCTGATCGGAAACTTACGTGTTGTATTTACGTCCTGGCGTTGCTCTCGGAGTGCGGCTGTTCCCATGAACCCTGAGGAAACACGAACCCTCCTCCGAGGAAAGGGAGAAAGCCACATCAGACAAAAAGCAGTGGTCCAGGAGAACAAATGAGCCTGGGCAGTAAGGACATACTGCGTTGGCTATCAACTCCAGGGTCCATAACAACGAGCCATTCGATACGTTATCTATAGAATCAGTTGCACAAAATAATCCAGAAACCAGATACTCCAAACTAAATATCACGTTTCATGAAGAGCATCATGAGGAAGGTCTGGGTTTGACGAATGCCACGGACCTTTTAAATGATAAGGAACTTTTTTTTTTTATTGTTGTCTGGTTGTAATATTGTATTTCTCTTTGCTTCCCTGTCGAGAAGAGCTTGTAAAATAGATTTGTGCTGTGCTGACGGCTTTTGAACTGAGCTTCCTTTCTATTGCCATGCATTGTGTTCATCATTGTTCGTTGGCCTGCAAAGTGAAAGCTGAAACACCCAGACAAGGATTAATAGAGGACACCTTCAAGGACTGAGCAGTGCTGACAAATGAATTGCTATTTTCTCTTGAACACTGTAATATTTAGATGAATTTGACATAAATATGGATATCTGTTTTTATACTTCCCTTCTCAGGATTCAAAAAGAAATGACAGGATTCATTTTAGGTTAACGTCGATAATACTTATTCATACTTGTAACATTTTTTTATGTGAAATCCGAATATACAAGAATAGTTTCTTTCCCGAGGTACCTGGGTTATTTATTTTCATTTTTTATACTTTGTGAGTGACTTTAGCTGTGATTAAGAGCTGCATAAACACAACTGACTCATCCTTTTGAATTAGAGTTTGTGCTGCTTTCCTTTGATTCGTTTTCTTTCATATCCTCGGTTCGGCCCGCACCTTTTTCATCCTGAAACGATGTTTGGTCTCATAAACAGCAGGAACTTAATGAGTGTGTTGAGGTGCCCAGGCAGGCGAGGAAAAGCCTCTGTAAAGTGGTAGAAGTGTTTCCTCTGGAGTCGTACAAACCCTGTCAGTGTCAGTCAGAGAAGGACTTCAGACCCCAAGGGGCAGTCGGGAATGTTTTGAACCTGCGTAGAGAGAGTGTGTGTGTTCCTGTGGCATGCTTACCTGTTACCTGGTTGTTATTGTGAATTTATGAGGTCTGCTTCTGCACATGTGCTTTATTTATTAACACCAGTGCGTGTGTGTGTGTGTGTGTGTGTGTGTGTGTGTGTGTGTGTGTGTGTGTTGGGTGAAGAGGTGGTGCAGAGGGCGCCCTCCCCTGGGGGTTCTTGTCTGGCGCCTTAATTAATCCGTTTTCTGGCTGGAGGGTCTGTGTTATCGGGCCATTACAGAGAGCCTGGCTGCGTCCTAACAGCACGATCCCATAGAGCAGAACACAGGTACACACACCAAAACACCACACACACACACACACACACACACACACACACACACTCTCTCTCCTTAAATGGAAATCTTAGGTTCAAAATACTACATAAACTCCGTCAGTTGATGGCTGCAGTTTATCAATCAAATACCCCGATAGGTTAATCGTTAAGGTGCACACCACATAACCACAATAACTATGGTTCAACTCCCAGCTGGGACACCCTTTTTTGCATGTCATAGCCATCACAGCTTCCTGCCTAACCTCAACCCATACTCTAAACCTAAGCTTAACATTGCCTAAATTTAAGCTTAACCCTAAAGTCAAACCTTAACCCTCAAACAGCCCTTCAAAGAAACGAGGAGCAGCCAAAATATCCTCATTCTCAAAGTCTATAACACCTTGGTCCTCACAAAGATACAGGGCCGAGAGGATAAACACACACACATATACACAAATAAAAGCAAGCATGGCGCAGAATACAGGTAAATACAGGTGTGCAAGCAATCGGATACACACACTGGCTTTGTACACACAAGCACAAACACTTCACGCACCGATACACACAGTGATATACTGATACATAGGCATGGATGCACACACACACACAGAAATGTGCACCACACACACACACACGTTTTCTCTCACTCTCTCCCTGTCCTTTTTTATTTTACTTTTTCTGTAGCACACATCAGCATCAGTTGGGCCGGCTGACTGCAGAGCGGTCTGGATGTTTGGTTGAGAAGCTCGAGCGGCGTGTGAAATCTGATTACAGTCTTACACAGCTTCCCTCAGCGGCAGGAGGGCAATCACTATTGCTGCCGCCTCGCCTGCCCTGCCTGGCTGCCCTCCACCCGATATTCCTTTTCCCTCCCTCTCTCTCTCTCTCTCTCTCTCTCTCTCTCTCTCTCTCTCTCTCTCTCTGCCTGCAGCATGTCTGTATTTGATGGTGCTATAGGCGGGCACAGCGGTAGGATAGAGTCTCCTGTAGCTGAAAGGTCACATGTTTGATATTGAGCAGGACGAAAATTTTAAAGGAAAATCGCATTAAGGTCAGTTTGTGATTTACATTTAATATACTTGTGTGGGTATTGGTTTTCCGCTACACAGCCACAATTCGAGGGTCACTAGCTCAGAATCAAAGATTAAGAGCTTCTTTAAAGCCTAGACAACTATGATGATGTTAAATCAAATCTTTCACAGAAGAGGCAGAGCGACCTCAATGGACCAGGTTTCATGTGACGTGTTGATTTCTTCCGCCTTTTGCTTTGACGTGTCAGATTTGTCCTCAAAAGTCTCTGTAACTTTTCGAGCTAATAACCGAATCTTCGCATGTGCAGAAATCCAAAGACAGACCCGTTGTGCAAAGTTACAGTTGAATAGCCACTTAAATGAAGTCGAAGATAACGGGGAAGCACAACACCTTAAAAACGGCCAGTACTTGATTTTCGTGGTTATAGTCTGGACAACGCAGCTTTAGTAACACCTCACTGAGTTACTACAAATGAACTGTAAAAGGTGAGGAGGTCCGTGTGGAAGCGTTGTCTTTTTATCCTCCTGTGTCTGCTGTTTCGGCAACTTGCCTCTATCATATCGACGACCTTCTGTCCGCATATTTTCTCTCAGCTCAACACATTTTCTCTGTTTGTGTCTCGTCGGCGTGACCACTTTCTTGCCAAATATCTGTTTTTCCACCTGCTCTCCTTCCTTCCGTCACTGTCTGCGCCTTATTTCCTACCTTCAGTGACGCATTGATAGATTAAAATATCACCTCCAGCATAATCTATAACAGTAAATAAAAGCAAAGGCAGTTATATTTTATAACGGTTTTACATTTTTTTTTTTTATGTAACTCACTTTAGTCTGCGCTCGTTTATATTTTTTTCAAGTATTTACAAATTAAACCTGAAGGCAGCTGCTCATCTCACTTCCCTCCCTTGCCAAAAAAAAAAAAAAATGTTCAAAAATTATTTAAATAATTTTCTATTTTCCCTCCTCTTTTTTCTTCCTCACTCCGTTCTCTCCTCCTCCTTCCCTCTACACCAGAGTTTGGCCACAGGCAGCTTGCCATCTGCTTTTGACATTTTTAGAATGAGGAGAACTTGTGAGAACAGCGTGTTTATTGTTCCATTGCGGTTAATTATTCAGACTCTGGCTCTCTGTGTTCAGAGCGGTCGGCTATCTGGAGGCGTCGCCTGGCACTAAGCAGGACTGACACTGACACTGTGGAGAATCTGGAGTTTTTGAATCCGTCGTTTTGATTCCGTTTTGCTCCGGTCCGGAAGTGACAGTCGGAGCTGACACCAGAATGAGAGCCCCTCCTATTGTCAGTGCAGCGTTTATCCTTTGACCTCTCTGCCACGCTGAGCCTCAGAGCGGAGCCATTACCGCCACATGGATGTGAGTGACATATTCACAACAGGCCATCCTACTTGTCATATTCATAGCAAAGGGACTCTTTTATCAGTGGCAGCGGGCCGACAGAGAAGTGCACATGTGGTTCCCCATTGGCCACAAAGCTTAAATCAGTGTCACCAAGCTTAATAGATGATTTTTAAATGTTTGAAATCAGCAAATAATTTACTTTCTTCCTTTTTAAGCAGTTTTATATTACTTCAAGTGAAGTTATACAGCGTGAAATTACCTGCAAAACGGAATGAATATGTATAAATCTGAGATACTTGTACTTTAGTTGAGTATCCACTGCATTTGCTAGGCAGCTGTGTTTTAAGGATTTAAAAAATGTGATATAGAAGGCATGGTTATACAGTAAATTAAACCACTTTATTCCGCTCCTGCCTGTTGACATCTGGCCATTGTACAGAAGCCTTGTAGGACATACCTCCATATAGCCACTAGCACAATATTAGCCATTGATATCCATGCAACGGCCATGCAACAGAGTAATACCAATCAATAGCGAGTTGGTATGCTAGGCCAATCTGCAGGCTATTGACACTTTTCATTGCTCTAATGATCACAGAAGCAGTATGTCTTTAAATGTCAAGCAGAATGTGATGATAATATTTTTCTCATCATGTTGATGATGTGAATTTTAAATGTTTGAAATATTAAGCAGAATCCCTCAGTGTCTGTAGCCCCACCCGGGTAAACTGCCCTCTACACCTCTTTCACAGTCTTATGCAGATGCTGGAAATCACTGGAAGACAGCAGTTACGTTTTCGTTTAAAAGGCTGCACAACTTTTAAACGTGTGCCAACTTTTCCACCTCAACCAAGCCAAAAAAAAAACTCACCATTTTGGCATCTGCACAAACAGGTAGCACAGAGTCGAGAAGTATTCAGACACTTTGTGGCGTCTTCTTTCTTCTTTGTCTCTCTAACATTCACTGCCGGTCGTCAGTGAAACGCTTATGTTTGCCAGGTCTAATCAGAACCGGACATCCTTTCTGCCTCTTCCTCTCACTAATTACTGCACAACTTATCCTGAAACACCGACCACAATATTATGGCTTACTTGCTTTCTAATTTCTCAATTATCACCGCAGACGCAAGCCGAATTAACCAGGGACCGCTCTTCTATTAGTATGATAAACGGGGTGATTCACTTGCTCTACTGATAATCAACAAACTAGACACCCAATTAAGCTCATTTGACCCAGTCATAATTGGTATGAATGAGGACAGCGCCTTCTCAAGCACTATCTAATTGCTCGCAGGGATTTTCGCTATCAGAGCGATGTTATATTGATCTACTATGTATTGATCTTATTGCTGCTTGCATGTGGCGCTTATCTGCTCATTAGCTTATGTTCTGTTTGTAAATGCAGGAGTGCGGGTGTGAAGTGGGCAAGGGTGAGGGTTCAGCGTCAGGGGTAATGGCATCTGTTCGCGAGATCAGATCTCGTTTATTGAATGTTGTTTCCCTTGCCATTTGCTCGAAAAAAGAAGAAGAAAAAAAAGCTAAGTCATGTATTTTTTTTTTAAACTGTTTTGCTCATGTGGTCGATACTGTTTTCCACATAAAGCACCTTAAGGTACCATGACTGCAATCATTTTTACACTGCGCAGCTAATTGAACTCTTAACTCTGGCGCTGTTGGTTTCTGCTTGAGGTTTATTGGTTTCATTACCCTGAGAAAGTAACGATTATCACCTCGTGGCTTTTCCTGTTGGCTGGTAATTGTTAGAAACCCTCTATAGTTGACACAGTCTCCCCTCAGGTCAGTTATCAAGCCTAAATAAAAAGCTGCAGGGTTAGCACTGAGGCTGCATATGTACAGGGCCAAGATTTTTAGTAGTGTGCATCCCTGAATTTTAATGACATTAGCCATAGGGTGATTAATGCATCCTTCATTACTGTGTGTCATTAACAGAATACTCATTCCCAGCCTTCACAGCCTGGTTTCCATACACTGTAGGTCATTTTCCTTTTCTACTAATCACCACAGGCCACCCTGTCGGTCTATCCACCTCAGACACATTTGCAACTCGCTGATGAAAGCCGACAAGCTTTTTAAACAAGCTTGTACATATTCCGCTGTGGTGCTGAGGAGTCTTTAATGTTCCTTCTGTCTCCGATCGTGACAGCGTCTCTGCCTAATTGCAGCGTACAGGCAGCTCTTTTGGTTTTCTGCTCTGGTGCTGGCAGAATCAAAGCTCTCCGGGTTGAGATACTCCCGGTGGGGTGGGGGGGGTGGGGGGCAAAAGTGGAGGGTTTTGGAAAGGAGTGAATGCTGAAAATATACAGTAACTCTGAGAGATGCTGGTTTGTTTAGATTCATAAATCTTGCTTGTTTGTCGTGGTGATGAAGTGGTGCCTTCTCTTTTATCTTTAGTGAGAAGAGGAATGAAAAAACCCTAAGTGGCACACTGCAGCAGAATAAACTGTCATCCAATAAAACCAGGAACACAAAATAGGCTGTGGCCCAAACAAACCTGCTGGATCACCCAGCTCCCTCAGCTCTGTGCTAGTAATTGACGCTGTGCTTAAGCACAAAGCAGCGGCACGGGGGCCTTTGTGAAAAACCTACAATTGCAGTTCTGTAACGGCAACAAAAGCGAAGCGCGTGCGACACCCTGGCTAGCTAGGCTGACGTGAGCGCTGCAGGTCGGGGCCAGTCGGGCTGGCAGGGAGCTGTGATGGAGGTGCTTTTAGGGCTTCGCCTCGGAACATCAAATTAATTTGGCAAGGAGGAAGCCTGCGTCTTATGTAAATGAACAGCTGAGTTGCAAAAGCACATTGAGTTCCCTGAGCAGAACATGAATGCAGATGAATAAAGAAGAGGGGGTGATATTTTGAAAGAGAGAGCTTCCCCCCACTGTACGTACAATCACACACACACACACACACACCACCCCCGGCTGGTTTGAACTGTAGACATAAACACACACACTCACCGCTCGTCCAAACAAAGGAAGGGGAACAGCAACCTTTAGAGTGTTATGGAGTGCTTATGATCCAAATTGCTTTTTCATTTTCCAGCGCCAGTTGAGGCCTTCTATAGAAGCTCGCATGAGTGACTAAGAGTAGAGGCCTGCTAGAGTAAGTAGAAACCTCTTGATTGTACATTTCTGGCTGAGGCCTGGAGAAAATTGAAGTGGTCGCCACTGTTGTTGAAAAATTATGTGCCCGCGTTTCAAAGGTACTTCTATATGGAATGTTTTTTCTCTTCATTATTTCAACAGAAAATATTCAGTTCACATAGTTTTAGCCATGCCAACTGCATCTGGACAGCTATTGAATGGATCACCATTAAATGTTGTTCACGTACTGGAGGTGGCCAGAAGATGAATTGCAAAAAACCTTGACCTTTCATTAGCACCATAGTCAGGTTTTTAATTTTAGGCCAACATAAGCCAATAAAACTTTGGCTTAAAGTGATAGTTCAGGTTATTTGAGTTGTGTGAGGTACTTATCTGTAGTCAGTGTATTACCTGCAGTAGATTTGGATCTGTGTGCTCCCAGTTTAGAGAAGCAGCAGGAGCACAGTGATGAGCTGCTGTGGACAGCAGACAGCAAAAAAACATGTTTAAGACACTTAAACAGAAAAGAAAAATCATACTCGTGTACTCTATATTTTGAATATTTTCACCACTTTATCTAAACTACTGTATTCCTCCGCGCGTCGGTTCAACAGTTCAACAGTTCACAACCTGTAGTTCCAAAGGAAAGGGCTGTTTTTGACGGTGATAATATTCAGAATATAACGCACACTTACACTGATGGCAGCTTTTCTTTCTGTGGGCATTTTCTAAAAGTGGTTAAAACATGTATTTGTGGATGGCCCCGTCCTCTGTGCCGGTGCCCCCCCCGGCTGCTTCTCCAAACTGGGAGCACGCTGATCTGAATCTACTGCACGTCATACACTGACTACAGATAAGTACCTCGCACAACCCCAACAACATTCAGCCTCAACTGTACTTTGTGTTAGCATGCTAACAGGCTAAACTAAGATGGTGAACATGGGTGACATTATAGCTGCTAAAAACACACCCACTCAATTGTTGTGAATTCTCCGGACAGTGACCGGCTCCATTCACACTCTGGGCTCAGTCGGACATTACACGGACTCTGTACCAGGGAGCTGGCAGTGTAATGTCAGTCCGGTCCAGCTGAATCGGACATATGCGTTCTCACATGCAGCTCCTTGTGGTAATGTCTGGATAAGTTCAGGGGTGCGTTGAATGTGTGAAAACAACCGCAGGCTACTGGCAGTGTTGGTCTTGTTAAAAGATACACTCTAGTCCGCTGACTAGCTTTCCTTGAGCCTTAGCCAACGTTATTATTCAGACATTATCACGAATCTATCAGTAAAACAAAACACAACACGTCCCAGTGTGGGGATTAAGCTGTAGAAGATATGGATATGTGTTTATGTGCAAAGAGAGAGAACAGATGATGTGCTTGTCATTTGACTTCGCCAAAGGGAACATCGTCTTGCTGATGTTTTCTGCCTCTCCCTCTTGTTCTCTCCCTGGATTTGGCTTAAGGCGCTTGCCGGTAAGAAATAATCTAAAAGGCTTTCTTCAATAAGCGCACAAGTACAAGGCCTGATGTTGATTCTGCCTGCTCAATCAGTCTCTGGCTTCTTCCATGTTATCTTGCTCTCTGTTTGTCTTTCCTCAAATCTCATCTTTCTCTCTCGCTGACCGCCCCCCGTCCACCCCACCCATCCCACCCCCCACCCCACTCCACTCCACCCCACTTTCCCATCCTGTCCCAGTCCCTCCCCCTTCTCCCCCTCTCCACCACTCTCTCATCACTTTCTCTGGGGGGTCATTTAGGGTGAGGTAAAGCCTGTATCTGTGGGTCCACAGGGAGTCTACCCTGCAGACAAGTAATGATCCAGACACACTCTCAGGCGCACTCATGCACAAACACACACACACGTGTAAGTGAACACGGCTGTATTCACACACACACACACACACACACACACACCAACACACGTGTTCGTGTGCGGACATGCACTCGCTTTGATTCGGTCTTTCTCTGCGTCTCTAACGGGTCCAGGAACTGGGTGGGGCAGATGCTTAAAAAGCACCGTAGGGACACTGGCCAGAGAGCCCAGACTGCCTTTACTGTAAAGATAAAGGGTTGGAAGGTACAGTGATGGAGAGAAGGAAAAGCCCAGTGGAAAGGAGGAGGAGGAGGAGGAGGAAGAGGGGGAGTCAGTGAGTTGCAGTTCAGATTAAAGTAATGAGGATTGGAGGGAGACAGTGGGGGGAGAGCGATAAGAGAAGGAGTCTTTGCACGGGTGCAGACACAAGCTGCGATCTTCTTTGGCTCAAGGCTCCTGCAAAATGAGAAGTGTTTGATTTACACCGAGGCAGCACGGTGTTCCTAAGCAGCTCTCACTGAGCTGCAGCCTCCATGTTCAGAAATACTGAACATTGCTAAGAGTTGATTTTGGTGTTAAAACAATTCATATTGTCATTTAATAATAGACAACAGCTTCTTTGCAGTGCAGAGGCAGAGTTCTGAAACACGTTGCAAGCTAATGAAATTATTTATGGGTTCACTGCTCGAAAAGGCAAAGACAAGGATGACATGTAAATGAAATCAATGGAGTGATTTTGTTAAATCATAACTGCCACTGCATATAAAGTAGATAAATACTAAATATTGATTCAAAAATCAAATACAATCTAGGAGGTTTGAGTTATGGATTTATAATAATGAGACAAGATTATCACAGAGGCAATAATTTTATCCTCTAATGTGACGAATGCAAGGTGAATAACAGAATTGTCTTGTTGCAGATTAATCTACCAGGATCTACTTTCTTACACATCCGAGTGGCCTACATATTGCTATTGTGTATTGTTGTGATACAGCAAAACTTTAGTCAAGTTCAATATTTGCATGATGACCCTGTGTGTTGGCTCAGTCGTTTGGGATCCTCTCGAGCCAACACAGTTGTTTCTTTGAAATAAATGAGCAGTAGCAACATTGTTGTCAGTCTGAACATGACCTCTGTTCTTTTTCTCTTTTTTTTTTTTTTTTTGTCATTTATATTTTCGTAAAGCTTGTTATCATTCACACCAGTTGGTACAGTTGTATGCTTCAGTTTTCCAAAACATAAACCCAGAGCACTAGAAACCCACATGAACACATACATAGTGAACACAGTGAAGAGTCTAGAGAGGATCAAAAGAAAGGTAAATCAATTAAATTAAGTTTAAAGAATTGTTTGATGGATAGTGAGAGTTGTATTTGGACTCCTTCCAGGAAAGCGATGGGGAGGGGGGGGGGGTTGGTATCAGAGTAATTCAGACAATGCTGCATTCAGGGTGGCTCCAATGTTTTCCAGTGTTGTAGTCTTACAATTCTATTACTGTTTGCTCTCCCTTGAAGCACACGCCAAGTATTTCTCTGCATCATTAAATTATAATGACTGAAGAGGCGTCAGTCAAGTCAAAAGTTGGGAAAACATCCTTAGAAGTAAATGAATACTCAGCTGACCTGCAGCGTCAAGACTATGTGTGAGTAGTCTGATCAGATATGATTGACAGCTTCCCCGGGAACATAAGAACAGAGCACAACAAATGTCAGATTTAACCTGGTTCCAGACCTCTGAATCGCTGCAACACAAACAGGTCTGGTGTTGTGCGAACTGACATCTTCTTTTCTTTTTTTTTTCCCTTCTCCCAGTTGGAGAAACAGTCCACTGGCTTCTTGTGCCAGAGCCAGATAAAATAGCTCCATGTGTGAAAAACAGTAGCACAAAAATTGAACACAAAAATGGCGTAAATGAGAAGGACACAGCTGTACTAGCTGTTGACTCACAGATATAACAACTCTTAAATCTGCATATTTCTTTGACTCTTGCGGAAAATGTTAATTTTCTGCTCCTAGCAACTGCTCCCACAGATGACTGAAATTTACATTGCTGGGATGTATACGCCATGGCCTACTTAGAGCACAGCAAAACAAAATAACCCTAACTCCCAAACAGAAACTGATTAACACGAACACAATATCTGGCTGAATGAGTAAAATGATAAAAAAAAAAAACAAATGGTGATGGTTATGTTCTGGAAACCAGGGGATAAGCGCCCACAGTAACCAGTCATGCCCAGTTCAACCGCCAGGTGTGATTTCTGCCAAAGTGCACAACATCAGCTTTCACTCCTGGCCAAAAGAAATGCTTCAGGACACAGTCACAAGTTGTAGTTACTCCAAAATGTCTAGACCGCCACTGTTCGTGTGCTAATGCTAGCACATACTTCGTATAACCGCCATTTCAAGAACTGACCTCCAGTCTTCACCCCTGCGTCGGGACCCGACCTGAGGAATCGACTTGTGCACCCGCAGACCGTCATCCCTCAAGGCAGACTCTTTACTCTGAGGCAGGGCAGTGGAAAGGATGAACAACTGGGAACCACCGGTATCTCACAATATGGTTAATGGACACTGATCTTCAATCCTCCTAGTAAGAGATACAAACCTTTGAGAATATCCTATGGAAAGACGGACACAGCCCAGCTGGACACTCACCTATCTTAACCGGGGGATCTGTATACACACTTAATGAGGCGAGACACTGGCTGATTTAAGCAGCAGTAGTCCCTGCATCCGCCACCCGAGACAGTCCGAACCCAGAACAACTACTGTAAACTCACACGATGAATCCGCTTCCAGATCGCTTTCAGATATTCCGGACGAGTCCCCAATTTGTAACGTTCCCCGAGGAGAAGCCAGAGGATGAAGGGGAAGTAACAAAACAAAAAAAGTTGTCCAAAGAGAAAGAAGGATTGGGGGGCAGAACCATGTGCAGGAAAAACAAGGACTTTTAGAGGAGGGAGAGCAACTACAGAAAAAAAACCAACCCACAGCACGAGGACCGTAACAGCAATTCAGAGTGATTATCTGGCTGATTCAGATTCTTAGTTTGCTAGAGCCCCATCCACTTCACACCAAAGTGAGAAGAGCACAGGTGAAACACAAATATAAAGATCTATAATGTGAATGAATCAGTATTGTTTGTTCCTGTAGAGTCCCACCAGGTAGCGCAACAAGTGGATTAAGGAAACAGGTTTTCAGGGCTTTTAATTCCTAAGGTACTGATTTTATGCTGCTACAGCAAAGAAGAAGCTCTGTCTTGTTGGCAGCGGATGGCATGACTTCCCAAAATTACCTTGATGTTACCCCTCTAACTCAAGTATAAAATGGGTTTAAAAATATCTCCACTTTCGGGGATCTTTGGCTTTACCAAATGGCATGAAGTGGAAAGGTGGAGCGGCGGAGGGGCGGATGAGGAAGCCCCAACTGTGGAAAATAATTTCAAGCCTCATATCTCAGATTGATTTTGAGGATTTTAGAGATAAAGCCGCAGACGTAAGCAAACAGCCTTCTTGGAAAATGAATAGATTTCTTAGATAGCCCAGAACAGCCTTTGAGGATTTCTTAGAACCTAACCGTGCTTTTTTTATTCAGCCTCCTCCCACACGCCCCTTTTGATTTATACACTACTTTACAGCTTCGTCTAAAAACAAAAAACAAACGAAAAAAAAAGGTCTGAAGCATTTCACTCTTGAGTAAATCCTCAAATCATTTTAAAAAAAATAATAAAGTCTTTGTCCTTGAGCAGCTGCAGTTGTTAACGGCAAGACAAATTTCTACATCCGACTGCAGCTGTTGCCAGCACAGCCTCAGCTCCACAGCCTATCCAGTTGTTGTTTCTCTTTTCCTCCAGCGCGGTCGGTTCGTGTAATACTACCCCTCGAAAAACAAAGTCAAGCCCGAGTCACTGCACCTTTGTAAAAAAGTAATAATCAGATGTGATACCCATTGATACCTGCAGGGCGGCAAATTGCCGGGATGCAGTGGGAGGTCAGACCTCAGGGTCAGCAGGAGGGACCCAGTGTCTCGCTCAAGGACAATCGCCACCAACGGGCTTTAAAATGTATCTCTAGTTTTATCCAGCAGTGCAGAAAGCTTTGGTTTTGATGCTTGTGTTTTCTCCAACCTACGACAGTGAAGGTGAATATGCAAAAACAAAAACAACAACAACAAAAAAAACCCAACATTTTAAAAATTGACTGTTACCTTGAGTGATCTATGGAGCAAGCTGTTAACACGTTTTATAGGGGCCATGGTTGTGCAGATGCTGTGGTAAACTTTCATTTCATATTTTCAGACCTTTGCAACACTGTGATAAAAATTTTAAAGTGAAGGTTCACTTACTTAACTATTCCTGGAGCTTTTGGCCACATGCCACAGCCTCGTTCAACAGGTGGATGTTTATCACTGTTTCAAGTGTTGGCAGAGACAGTACAGTACCTTATGTTGTTTTTTGGTACACGAGACAGTTTGTTTAGTTGGGGTTTGGAGTGCATTCATTGCTTCTTTTCATTTCTTTTCAAAAGCAGCACTCCTCTGATTATATATGCCAAAGTCAATTTACTAGTCACAGGGAGGCTATGAAAACATTTGCACAGTGTCTTTTCTCGAGCTTGAGAAAATGACTGAAATGATAAAGTATATCTCAGTAATCTAAGTTTATGCTTTGTGGTTTCTAAAGGAAAGTCAGTGTGTGGACATGGAGTTTGAAAGACATGGGCTTCTGCCAGGCAGAGGGTGTCTAATGCCTGATGATGGATGGAAAATATTCCCATGATGATTCCACGCTTTTTTGTCTGCAGAGTTTGTCATATGAGGATTAAGACTGAGCACTGACAATATAACATAATATCCATCATAGATCCTGAATGACGGATTTTGGCTAATACGAGGCAGCCGTGTTTGTTTGGTTGGATAGCTATATGAGTTTTGAGTCATAATTACAAGTTGGATGTTGACGTTAACCCTATTTACACGTCAGAAACTGGAATTACTCTGATATGACATGAATGTGGCGTGAGGAGTGATGCTGTCAAGTTTAATTATGTGTAGTGTAGGATCCAGGGCATTTGGAGCTTGACTTAAAGGGATTAAATGACATCTCGGCCTCTTTTGCACCAATTTGAGCAAAAAAAAAAAAAAAAAAATGCAACACAAAACTCACGTATTACTCATTTCATTTTACACATTGCTGCAGTGTGAGATGGTACGTCGAGTTTTGCCCTTGGTTTCCTGCAGCACTTGTCATCTTGTTACTGATGGCTGGACTACAGGTCATCTCCCCAGTGGCTGGGCCCTGAACAGCTGTGCGTGCGTGTGTTGCATGGCTTGGTATGTTGGCTGGGTAGGACGCATAAAGACGCAGTACACAGTGACTGCTGTATAGGCACGTGGGGTGGGGGATGGTTGATGGAGGGGGGTGGGGTTAAAGTCTTAAATTGTGTGTGTTTTATTTTTCTGAAACCTTACAGATCATTTGAGGTATAAAAGTCCCTGAGGAGAGGTCAAAGGTCATCATATGAGATCAGTACAGATGACAAGATCATAGAGAGAAGCAGCTGCTGTTGCCTCGGAGGACAGAGCATGAAGCTACGCTCATTAGGCCGTTGTAAGCTGTGTGTGTGTGTGTGTGTGTGTGAGTGTGTGTGTGTGTGTCTGGGGGGAAAAGTGTGTGTGGTGCACATCTGTGTGTGCCAGTGTAAGTGTGCAGAGGCTAAAGTTGTTATTTTTGATCCCGTGTCATATAGTGCATGTTGTGTTAGTCTCAGTTTCCTGTCTGTGTGTGTGTTTGTGTGTATTGTGTGTCTTTGAATTATAATTCTTGGTTTTCTTGCTGCTGTACTTTCTGCAGAGCCGGGCACCCTGACATTCACCCTGGGTTCAGACTTAGAAGAAGACAAAACTCTTTCAAGATGTCTTCCATTTGTTTTCATTGATTCATGAACAGCTGACATTTTGGAGATACCACATTTTCACACAGCAGCAGAAGCAGCATTGGTGTAAAAAATAAAAAACCTCTGGGAGAAATGGAGGCGACGTGACAGAAAGATAGAAGAGCTAGGCAGAAAACAGCGGGGAAAAGAGAGGAAATAAAGTTTGAGTCACCTGCAGGGAGAATATGAGATAAATGTGAGGATAAATTCCTTCACACATGGGAGTGTGTTTGTAAGCAGTTTGCAGCCACACACAGAGTGGCAAAAAAACTGGCACAGTCATGGAAGAACAGATCCAACATGTGACACAAACCAAGATTTAGTTTGCTTTTGCTTCAAAACAAATGTTCATTAAAGCTGCACTTATCAGTAGGAATCGCAGTAAATGATACATTTTTATATATATTTGACTAATTTAAGTTCTATATATTTTATTTTTTATTGATAATTATTATTCAATTTGCACTTACAGTCATTTTCGAGGGTAAAGTCAAGCAGTAAAACATCCTCTGTCACAACTGTTAAGCTGAGGGTTAGATCCTCAGTATTTACATTCACTAAAATAATTTGATCCATAAATAGTTTGTCTTGTTTTTCATGTAAAACAAAATGAATATGGGCTGATACGTCATCATCAGATCTTTAGTATTCTCAAATATTCTCTTTATAATCAATATCTGCAGCAGCTCAGACTCTAGTCTTAAAACGCTTAAATGCACATGTGGTTTTAACCGCCTTAAAACTATATCTCTAACCAACACGTGTAACCATGGCAACACTCTGAAATCATGGGCATCCTAATCTTTTACCACCATGTAGTCCAAACCATTCAGAATAAACAGGCAAATGCTCTTATTTAAAGTCTTTGGCAAGTGACCATGATGTAAAATGGATAATCCATTCTGAGGTCTGCGTTAATGAAATAGTTAAAGCGCTCCGCCAAGGACGCCACCCTCCTCCTCCTCACTTCAGGAGGTTCTTTATCCTCATGTCTTGTGTTGAAATCCTTTTAAAAGACACACCTCCTTGTGGATTATCCCTTCACTTAATCATTAAATCAATATACAAATAAGATAGGTATATCTTCTTCTGTGTATCCCCTTTTTCTAAATCATTGTTCGCTGACGGATCTGGTGTCCTCTCACTATGCTTTCATATCTGCAGCGATCGTTAGGGTAACCTAATCAGACCTTTTTTTAATTAAAGAGGTCAGAGTGTTGGTGCCGAAGGAAGAGAGAGGAGGAGGTGAAGGGAGAAGATGGCAGCAGATGAGGGTGGATAAAGGGAAGAGGTCGAGTCTGTCTCCTGAAAGCCACTTAAATCCCTTTCTTATTAACTCTCTGTGACACATGATCTACCTCCATCCCCTCTCACACACACACACACACACACACACACACACACACACACACACACACACACACACACACACACACACTTAGGACGACGAACCAGCTCCTCTTACCACAATAAGCAGCCCCTGCATCTCTGCTGCGTGGTTTCATTGTGCTAAAGACGTCGTGTCACTGCCCATCATCAGCTGCAGTGCTGCATTTAGCCACATCCCACCACTCTCTGGATCGGTCTGTATTTCTGTGCCATGCTTTTATTAATGCGTCATTCAAAACAGGTTTTACATTGACATTTTCTTATGTAAATGGGACCTAACCTTGAGCTGAAGAGGTCATTGTAAGTAAATGTAATTGACCAGTCTGGAAAAGAGTAGTGAAGAAAAGTTCATCCTTTTCCACTTCATACAGTTGTTTCTTATGGAAAATAAGGATGTGGAGGCTTGGCATGAAACTGTGAGGTTTAAAGAAAAAGAAAAAAAAACAGGTTTATTAAAATTTGTTCCTTTTTTTTTCACAGTTTTGGTCATCATCAAGCCAACAGTTCATCCCGATTTATAAACTCATTTATTTGGAAGTAGGAAACAGAAAGTGATCATCTTGAAAATATTAGTAATGGTCCTTCATTGCAGAGATAAAGTGGCCAATTTTCTGCTTGTAGTTTCACATTTCTACCTTGAAACTCTTTTAAAAGAACGAATTCTTCCTCTTCTAAATTAAAATGTGTAATTCATAAGCAATAAAACACACTATTGCTCAATTCAATACACTCAAGGATTTTGCTTACTCAGCCTTTCACAGTCTGGTGAAGTGTAGTGGCAAAAGTTAGCCAATGTTAGCAACTTTGCTGACTTGCTGAGCCCTCTCTACTTGTACTCCACTCTAAGTGTTGAACTCCTATAAGCCTGACGTGGTTGGACTCACGATGGGCATTTCTTTTTTTAAAAATGCATCAAAATCAATGCAGCAGAACCAGAGACATCCTCTTTTTTTCATTCCACACATTCCTTCCTCAAAACCTGGCGCCCTGTTATGCTAGTAGCGGCTAACGTAGCCCCGAGCCTCTAGCCTCGAGTGAGAGATGAGGAATGAGCTCAGTTCTGTCTCAGATTTGACACAACTCTCTCTGGAGCTACAAAATTGTATTTTTAAAGACTTTTTAAAAAACTTTTTTCTTTTAACATATGTGCAAGTTCTCCCTGGTTCTGTAAACAGACTATGTTTTAGCATTTACCATTATACCTTAATTGCGACCTCAGTTTAGCAAAAGCTACGTAGGTTAGCCTCAAGGTGCATTCAGACTGAACACAAAGCAATTTTTAATGTGGGTTCGTTTGTGAGATATTGATAGCATTGTTATTGCAGTCTATACAAACAGTCAATACACAGACGGTGAAGTTTTTTTCCACCAGATCATCTTCACATCAAACTTGATTCCAACAGCTTCTTTGCTTGTATTGGACTATGCAACGCAAATTTCCCCTTTTGTTTGCATATAGGCCAATTATGTCGCCTCAAATATTCACCTTGGTGTGAACATGTCTGGAGGGATGTCTCTGCTGTTTCTAAAATTCAAACTGCTGTCCCATCCCATGCTAAATACAAACAGATCTGACAGTAAGGTGAAATGCTTTTGAGAGTACGTCTTCCATCTGTTCCTGTGGGTGTCAGGTGATTGACAGCAAGTAGAGGCTGATGTGACGAGGACACAGGTATGAAAACGCTTGACTCGTGAAAAAGAAATAAAGTAGAAACTGTGGCGGAACCACATTAAGGTGTCATGTTCAATGTGACGGATTATCTAGCTCAGGCAATTGTCAAGTCAGTGGAGGTTGTTTTTCATGCTGTACATGGCAGCAATTGGCTTCTTCTGACGGGAGGAAGACGTGAACATGAATATCTCTGACTGCTCAGGCTGTGACAAAACAGGAACAATGTAAAGGAGAAGGGAAACCTATTAAAAAATAAAATAAAAGAACATTTTATTTATTAAAGAGGAAGAAGGAACCTTTAAAAGTGCTTGCGAGTTGTTGCCAGACATCTTCCTCTGCTAAGATAAACCTGAATCTTGTCTGTACCTTCTATCAAAGCAATATGTTACATATAAAGGAAAACATTAGTAGCACACTAAGCCCGGCACAGACAGCCTTACTCTGTCATTTAAGGTTGCGCTATTTCACACTCTGAAACAAGTTTGAAATGTGATGGACAATTGGTTGTGTTGCCTTGTAGAGCAGTCTGCTTTTCCTATTTCTTGTGCCAATGTCCTATCAGTGGTGTTTTCAGTTTCCCTGGTAACAATTATAAATGAACAAATATATTAACTGTAAGAAAAACAACAATTGATTTATCCTTTTTTTAAGTGATTTAACAAACAAGAACGCCAAACTGCCTCTGGTTTCAGCTTCTTCAATGTGAGAATTGGTTGCTTCTTCTGTCATTGCAAATGTTATATTTGTAGCTTTTGTGCCATTGGTTTGACAAATCAGGCTATTTGACGATGTATTAAATTATGATGTGATTTCTTTTTACCTTTTCTTGTACTATTGGACACCAAACAATCAAAAGATTTGTCAGCAAATTAATTGATAATGAAGATAATCGTTAGTTGCTGCTGCCCTTGCCGAGTCGGTGCATCCCTCAGACTTGGATCTAGAGAACCAGACTGCTCACTCTCTTGTGGGAGAAAATCTAAAAAAGGGTCAGCTGTAGACCAGAGATTTGGGTTTGAACAAGTCCCAAAATGGCCGAGTACATTGCGGTTATGAATAAGTAATGACCTCCCTTCTCTCAACATCTGTCGAGGTGCCCTAAAGCAAGGCACTTAATGACTCTGGCTGTACCAGAAAGCTCCAAAATGTGCAACTGCATGAAAAAAAGAACAAAAAAAAAACACTCGACTGACTTTTCTTTAACAAAAAAAAAAAAAAAAGATGCATGAAAGTAAAATGATCAGATCCAACTGTGATCAGACAGTCTGGTCATCAACAAAAAAAAAGACAAACCTGCCTAAAACTATTCAAACGGTGCGTCTGCAACAATCAGGGCATCAATTAGTGTGAGAGCATTAGTGCCTGTTTTAGCATCAGAGCAGGCTCAGTGCTTTTGGTGCCGCTGCGTGTGTCTGCACATGTGTGTGTTCACGCACAATCCTAGTGAGCACAGCCACTGAAGCAGCACAGTCCCAGCTGTTCAGAAGAAAAAAGAAAAGACTGTCAGCAATCACGTTTCGTTTCTCTCTTCATTTTCTCCAACGCGACATGAGGTCAGCTGTCACTTCTTCACTGAATGCTTAATTATTATTTGGGAAACAGATCTTGATTTTACTTGATCCTGGGCCTCAGTTTTCTCCACCACAGTTTCTTAATTAGCACATGAAATGATCTCATCCTTATTTATGAGCTCTGCATCTTACATTGAAGGGTGACTCTTTGTTTTTCGCTGTGTTTTCTTTGTTAGTCTTTATGCATTGGCCAGATTTCCATTTTTGAACAGTAAGTTAAGAATTTAAGTGAACTGAACTGTTTTTGAAATTATTAATGAATTGACGGAAAGCTTTTGGCCAAATGTTTAGATAATTGATTAATCGTTTAAATTATTATTGAGCAAAAAATGCCAAACATTTGCTGTTTCCAGCCTCTTAAATGTGAGTATTTTCAGTTTTTCACTGTTTCATATCATTATGAATTGATTACTTTTGGGCTTTTGGGCAATTTAAAGACGTCAGCCTAACCACTGGGGAAACTGTGACTGCAATTTTTCATTATTTTTGGACATTTTGGAGACTAAATGATAAGTTGATTTATCTGAAAAAATGAAAATAATTAGTTGCAGCCTTAAAAAATAATTGATAGTTGTTGTTTTTTTAAAATGGGAAAGCGGATTACAGGGATATAAATCAAAACACTAGTATGTTGTCTGTGCAGCTAACCCTCAGTGACCACCATGACGTGGATAAAAGAATCCACCAAACGGTATATACGGTGCAAAATGCAGCTGCAGGAGTAATGGGAGTCGCTGTTCTTGTCTGCTGGCATGTGCGCGGTGACTGTGCCAGGACGGTGTAATCAAGGAGAGAGAGAGAGAGAGAGAGAAACGTTGGCCATTGTTATGCAAATGAGATGCTATCGGGAGAAGCTTGGACTCCTTCCCAGGTTCCATCGCTGTCGTAGCATTTCAGCGGTGTGGGTCAAGTGACATGGGGAGTTTCTGCCACGAGGCGCTCTCAGTGTGAAGTGCTGTTTGGTTTTTCACATATGCATGTCCCTCATTACTGACGGCACCTGACGTACAGGGCCATCTGTCCAGGAGATGAGAGATTATAAAAGGGTGTTACAGTGAATGTGACTCTTACAGCGGTGGAAGTAATGAAGGTATCATTCACTGTATTATTTAAGAGTGACAAAAGCCAAGCCACACTACCCTCTACTGCTAATGGATCCCAGCAATTATTTTCTGAATAAATCTCTCTGTCTGTGTCCGTCTCTTCCTCTTGCTCGCTTTCTCTCTTCCCCTTTCTTCCTGTCCTTTCGATCCTCATTTCTGCTTCCTTTCATCTTTTCTCCCTCTGAACCTCCCTCTCGTTTTCTCCTCTTGTTCTCTGATTCGCCGATGTCCATTTTCGCCGGCGCTCCCCCTCCACCTCATCCTCATTTTTGCTTTCTCATTACACCTCCACCTGCCCTCGTTGTCGTGCCTCAGCTGCTCTTACCTTTTGCTCGTGTTCTCTCCTCACCTCACTTTCTCTTCTTCTTCTTCTTCTCCTCTGCCTCCCACAGTCCCAGTGAAGCTGAGAGAGATGTCGCAGAAGAAGATATTCCTGGTTTTCGTTGCCATCAGTACTGTCAGTCTTCTGCTGCACCATGGGGGCCACTTCAGCTGGTGAGTGATTGAAACACACCCACACATATGCAAACACACACTTACTTACATTTTATGTTCTCTATCTCGGTGAGCCCATATGGTGCTAATTACAATGAAAAATCTGACAATGGCAGCTCCTTTTCTCTATTTAAGTCAAATTAATAGAGGGACTGGCTCGTTGTAATACTCAGATCTGGAGACTTTTCGTGCCAATGACCTGCCAAGTTGGTCAAGGGACCAATTATAAAAGTAAAGAGAGGCAGATCTTTGACAGCCGTGTTCTCTTCTCACACCCATAACGTTTTACTCACGAAACTTCTTCCCAATTCCTGTCTTTGCCGTCTTACTTTGTTGAACGTTTTCGCTCTTCCACACCTTTTCAAAATCTGACTCTAGTTCAGTCTGCAGTGAACACTACATGCTGTAATACTGCAGAGTATTCATTATGTATGCAACCAGTACTACATATGATTGGACTTTTCTTTGATTTTATATTTAGCCCTTTTTCTGTGGTAAAGTTGTGTCATGAATATTCATTACAGCTTGGCTACAATGATTGTGATACTTTACCTCTTTACACATTTAACACAACAACTGGTTTGTTTTTAATTACAATAAACTGGGAATAATTAATTTAGATATCGATAACGATTACACAGTATATCATGACACCATGATTCAACAGATATTGACACATTGAAACACTTACAAACTCTTCAGACACACCTTATATTATCTTGCACTCTCAGTTTCTGATACTCCGGCCTCGAGTGGCTTTATCCTACTTTATTGTCTCTCCATCTCCTCTCATTTCAATTCCCCAAATGTTCCCTCATTTTTACTTTCCTGTTGCACACCTCAGTCTCTTCCATTATCTGTCCAGTGTCTGTGCACTTACGTCTCTAATGTCGTGATTTTAGTTGGAGTGGCTGCTCCTTTTACTGGAGCTAATGGAGCTTCAAATAAGTGATTACATTTTCTTCTCCTTTCTCCAGGACCATGGAGGCTTTCCACCTCGGTTGTCCCGCCCTCCGTTCCCACCCTGCCGCAGGCTTGAAACCTAAACACACCAATGTGGCCTTCCTCAAGACCCACAAAACGGCCAGCACCACCATGCAGAACCTGCTCTTCCGCTTTGCGGAGCACAACAACCTGACGGTGGCGTTGCCTGTGCAGGCCTGCAGCCACCAGTTCTGCTATCCACGCTCCTTCACCTCTCACTTTGTCCATTCGCACACGCTGCCGCCAAACATCATCACCAGCCACATGCGCTTCAACAAGGCGGAGCTGCAGCGCCTGATGCCAAACGACACAATATATGTCACAATATTGAGAGAGCCGGGCTCCATGTTTGAATCCTTGTTCAGTTACTACAACCAGTATTGTCAGAGCTTCAAGAGGGTCCCCAACGGCTCCCTGGAGGCTTTCCTAGAGGAGCCCTGGCGCTACTACCGGCCAGATGAAAAGGACTCCATGTATGCACGCAACACCCTGACTTTCGACTTGGGTGGAGACAAGGACCGCCCAGCAACAGATGTGGTGTATGCGCGGGCCTTTGTTGCAGAGGTAGAGCGAGTTTTCTCCCTGGTGATGATTGCTGAGTACTTTGATGAGTCTCTGGTTCTCCTTCGCCATCTCCTCTCCTGGGATCTGGATGACATTCTGTACTTTAAGCTCAACATGCGGACCCCGAGCTCAAAGCGGAGCCTGACACCGGGCCTCCCTGCAAAGATCCGTGCCTGGAATTCCTTGGATGCACGTCTCTACGACCACTTCAACGCCTCACTGTGGCGCCAGCTGTCAGCCCTGGGTCCGGCCTGTGTGGCAAGGGAGGTGCGACTCCTTCGCCGAGCCCAGGAGAGGCTCATGAGGAGCTGCTTCGGTGGGCGGATGCCACTTCTCCGCTCAGCAGCACAGATCAAAAACAAGGATCTCCGCCCCTGGCAGCCTAGTGGAAAAGTTGATATTGTGGGCTACGATCTACCAGTAAATCTCAGCCGTGGGTTCTCGAGCCAGGCCCAGGAACTCTGCCTCAAGCTCATCATGCCAGAGGTCCAGTACACACGGGTTCTCCTACGTTCCCAATCACTGCGCTACCGACGAAGCTACCAGCTCCGGTCTCCGCAGCAGTCACATCCCCTCCAGCAGCCCATACGTACAGTCCTGCCCCGGCACCGCAGTCAACAACCTCCTGCAGCCCCCGGCCCTGCGTCAGGAACAGGGTCCACCTCCACTTCAAAGCCTGCTGCAGGAACTCAAGGTTGGACCACAAAGATAAGGTCTAAATCCTCACAGACCCAGGCCTCATAGATAGGCCTGGACAGAAAACAGAGACTTGAATGTAATGTGAGTGCCCAAAAGACTGCATCGTTCTGCCCATCCTGATCCACAAGACAATGACTGGCTGGTTGGGGGGGGGGGTTGAAAACAAGGGTGTCCTTGGAAAAAGTCTGGGTTGTTCTTGAATCAATGTCTGTCTTGTGCCCTCCAGAGTCTGGGATAAAAATAAATGAGGAAAAAGGAGGGAAAGGAGGTAAGACATATCTGGACTTGAACTTGAATCTCTCCCCTCTCTGGTCTGCGAAACAGTATCGGGGTTGGCAGACACAAGGGTCGGGGAAATCTACACTGGGACTCGGCTCAGTTGTGCACCTCTTCACGCCTGACCGAGGCGGATGGGAGAGGGTTTTAGGTGAAAGTAGTTCTTTGAAGCAAATCTGTTATGTGCAACCAGGACTCAATAGGGAAGTGGCGATATCAGGCCTATTGTGAGGCACAGAGTGGGCTTTGTGTGTATCACACTGGTATTGTATCATGTTACTTGCTTTCATTCTCTGTTTCTCGAACTTTCGTTTGCTCTCTCTTACTAACATATGCCACTTTAAGTCCTTGAGAGAGACGTAATGACGTAAAGGGATCAGCTGTCAGGTCTCCAAAGAGCCTCCTAAGAGGCCAGACAGACATTGAGATCACCTCCAACCATTATTACAACAGCACAATAAACAACTCTTCTCTTCTTCTTCTTCTTCTTCTCTTACGAACTGTAGACCCTAAAGCAATGGAGGGAAGGGGGGGGTTAAAAGACACACAGAGAAAGAGAGAGACCTTAACCAGAGGGTAAGTCTAGAAACTGCTGGATACTTAATTCGGCCATCCATTATGACCAAGACTCACAAAGAGAAAGAACTCATATATAAAGCCTGTGTCTCTTCAGCCTTCAGCCGACATCTCTGGCTTCCCTGCTTCATTCTCTCCATCCTCCATCCTCTCATCCCCGCTGCTACCCTCTGGTCAGGCCCTCAGTCCAGAGAGGAGCCATTATATCTTGCTTACTTCACCCCCCCTGGTTCGCCCCTGATTGCATTGTCCCTCGGACCACCAGCTGAGATCGCATCTTGCATTGCAGAAACCTTACGTTGAAGGCAAGGTTTCTGGATGTGGGGTTTTTACTTTTAATCTTGGGTGTTATTGCACTAAGATCTCCAGGCCTGCACTCTATATGAAAGCCGTGGATTTAATAACCTACCAGCAACCCCAACATGCCGGCACAAGTAAAAAACCGTAAAAAAAAACTTGACAGGACAAAGACTTGAAGCCTGTGGGTCGCGGCGTTTGAATATTTAATCATCTCGTCTCACAGCCCTCCTATGGCCCATGTGCTTGGGTTACACGGCCGTACGTTTTCATTAAGGACATGATGGACCAGCTCATTTTGAACCCAGAAGCGCAGGAGGACAAAGCGAGAGTGATCATGTAGAATGCTTAAGGCCTCTTAAGGCTCGTGGTCCAGCTGGGTTGGCTGCGATCTTAAAATGTCATCGCTTATCTCAGCTGTGATCCATCTTTAATGCATCCTGCTCATATTTAACGTGTCATTTATGTTCTGTTATTCCTCCAGTGATCAGCAGGGTACTGCAAAGTGACTGGGGGGGGCGGAGGAAGGATGTCTGGGTATGTTTGTGTGAGTGTGCGAGAGTGTGAGTGAGCCAAGAAGCGGCTCTCTCTGATTCGTGGTTTTTTTTTTTTTTTTTTTTTTCATGGCCAGCCAAGTTGGCCTGGCAACAAAAGGAAATCATGCGTGTGAGATTTATTAAAACTATGTATTATTTATTATCGGGACTTAAAGAGTCCCATTACTGTATTTTTAACTGTTTTTTTTTTCATGAATCACTGGATAAAAATTGTGCTTTGCAATCTAGTAAGTGGACCATCCTATGTTCAGCACACCACTTCAGGCAACAGCGGTGGAAGTTTTACATAATGCAAAACTACAAAGACCACTTCTGAAAACCGCACATAGAAACACGTTTAGTCGCTTTAAAATTAATCTTTAATTCTGCAGTGCTTAAGTGCTCAACCACACGATGCTTTTGTGGTTGGAGCCTGACGCTCTGTAGCTTACAATAATGAAAAACACACAAACCGCTGCTGCTCCTTCTGGAATAAAAAGTGGAACGGGTGGAAAACAGACCTGAGCAGAGGATACAGTGTTTTATGAAGTGGCTGTGAATATCTGAATTCAAAGTGTGCTTATCTGAACTTACCGGAGGAACCTCAGCTTTGAAAGCATGAGATGCACAGTAGTTTTTATTTATTTACAGACATTTGTGTTCAGATATATGTAATATTTCTTCCAAGGCACATACACTGTAAAAACTACACACTTTGGCTCGGCCCACTTTAAAGGGTAAGGCAGCCATTTTTGTGTGTTTTTCTTTTCTGTCAAAAAAATCCCATGAAAAGACCAAAACCAACAATGCGGAAGTCTGTCTGCCAACCTCCCCACTCTGTCAGCTGTACTGCCACAAGCGCACTGGTTCCTACTGATAATATTTTTAAAAACAGGTATCAAATATGTCGTTTCATGTTCTAATAAAAACTCTGTAATTTCATAAAACAGCTGGGTACTATATTTTTTAGCAAATGTTGCTCAAACATAAGTAAGTAGTGCCTATTTCCCGCTGTGGATGAATACACATTCATTGTTCTAGTGAGTATTTATGCCAGCAGGATGGTGTATGTGGGATCGACTCAAAATAAACTACAATGCCCATGTTCATTGTAATGAAAGAGCATGTCACTCAGTGCAACAGTGTGGCTCATTTGTGTCTTTTTAATTGTTTTTGGGAAACAATGAAGCTCTGTGGCACAGAGGAATAAACCACACCAGGCTTTGACTACACAGACAATACTTGTTGCATTAATATGATCAGTTCATTGTTGACGTTGGTCTTTTAATGGGATTTAATGGGACAGAAAGAAAAATAAAGAATATTGTTAAACCTATCCTTTAAATGAATTTACCACTAATGCTGATGCTCAGCTGTATTTAAATTCATTTGAATTCAGGTGCAACATGTGAAAATCATTTCAGCGCTGAATTCAACCACATTAATCTGCTGTAAAATAACAAGAAAACACTGTATTTGTGTTGTTTGTCATTCATAATCATCTATGGCGACCCAAAGTGTTCAATATTGAATAAATAAGATATTATGAAGTGAATGGCCATGAGAATATACAAACAACATATATAGTCATGAAATTATGACTAATCCAATGTATTTTTTGAAGTCAGCTTTTTACAGTGCAATTTTTTTTTCATATTACTTCTTTTCACAATAACAGGGTTTATTGCAGGTCATGATTGTTTCATTCCAATAGTTTTTATATCGCAACACCATTTTTCCTCAGTGACTTTCATTTTGTAATGCCACCACAGTTATGTGATTGGCTGTTGCCTGGGTCGGAGTCACACTTTGTTAAAGGGACATTTTGGAATAAAAACTGTCGGAATGAAATAAAAATGACCAGAAATCAACTCTGTTCAGTTTTAAAGGACCTATTTGTTGCTGTTGCTATTGCTACATCGCCACCATTAACATTAGTAGCTGTTTATTTACCAGCGTTGCCAAGAGCTTCAGCCATTGTTGCGTTTTACAAGACAAGAGGTTATAATACACCCTCTGAGTTGTGCTACTTCTTCAGGGCAGATTGGAGGCTACAGTGACTCGGTATCGGAAACAACAAGACAGTTCGACCAGGGCGGGGCTAGCTGGTTAGCATGTTAACTGCAGTAGAAGAAAAGAAGTGATAGAAATAAAACAAGTTATTATTGGTGAGTAAAGGAATAATGTTTGATGTTGAACTTGAAAAGTTTCTTTTAGACTCGTAAATAAACAATCGTTAATGCTAACGTTAGCTATGTAGCAATAGCAAAAATTTACACATAGCACCTTTTAAAGATTTATTGCTATCATGTGTTTTTTCTTTATTTTTTTCATGATTATTTTATGATGTCTAATTTATTTTATTTTGAACACGTTGGGTCTCCATAAGCACAGGCACAGAACCTGATATGATTAATAACCTTTAACCTGATGTTTATTGAACATAGCTGAGATATTATAAGGTACTGTAAGTACTCATACGGTATAGTGAGTATACAGTAATAAACTGATGCTCAAACGCATTCCTGTAGTAGATCAAAATAGGTACAGTGTTTGCAAATGCTTTTCCTCCTATGTCTGTGTCCTGCTGGGAGGCAGCTGAACAATATGTCTTTATTTCCCCTCAACTTTCATTTATGATCCATTTCTTGCTGGCTGTGAGTCTTTTTAAAGTGCTCTTTTGATTGTACGAGTTGTTCGCCTGGCTGTTCTGCTTCTTGTGAGAGAGTTTCAGTAATGGTCATGCTGTCATGTCTAAGAGTCTGCTATTCCTCTTTGAAAATGCCAGAGAGGCTGTAAAAACAGTACTCTAAAATCTCATCCTGTTCACATTAGTTGCCCCTTCTTCACTTTTTAGAGTGACGCTGTAAAGCTGTTGTTTTATATTTTCGTTTTATTAGAAAATGAAACTGGGCTTCTTACTTGTTGTGTCAGAGCAATTTTTTTTTTGGGGGGGGGGGGTCTCTGCTGAGCATTATGTTTTAGGGAAGTAAAAAAGAAACAGTTCCTTGTGACTGGGGGAAAATGGCATACTTGATAATACTTTGACTGCGTTTTCTTTGATCTGCTCGTGTATTTCCTCTGTTTATGAGTTTATCTGTGAACTGAGAAGAACGAGACTCTCTGTGATTCAGTGGAAGAGTTTGGGTGTGTGACGGGGCTCAGAACAAATGGCTAGCGACAATCAGAGCTAGGGGCCGCAAAGCTTTGTAATGATGGGTGGTGAACGTGACAAATAAAGTTTGAATGATTTCAATTCATCCGGGACTGAATGTGTGTTTGTTACCGCTGTTCCTCTTTACAGTGCAGATTTATTCAAATATGCACTGACTTGAATTATTCTGAATATTAGAGAAATGCACACACACTCTTCATCACCAGCGATATATAACACGCAGTGACAGTTGCTCAATTAAGATTCTGATTCTAAATGGTTTCTATTTCCCTGAAGACCCAAACCAGACATTTCAGCCTGCAATCAGTTGTTTGAAATTGCCTCCATCCAGCACGTCTGCCTAAATGAATGAACAAATTGCTTCTCGCAGGGGCAAAAACAAAATGCAAAGCAGTGGGTTTGATATGACTGTGATTGAAGCAATCACGACGCTGTGCTGTGAGGTGGCCCTCCGGACCGACTGCCTCAGCACCTCTCTGTGTTTCTTCTCACACCTCTGCTGCCTTCCTCCTCTTGCTCTTATCTTCCATTATAATCGTGGTTAATCATAAGCATCATCATCATAATTACAGTAATGTAATAGTGACATAACAACCTTTTTCATTGTGCTTCCTCCTGCGAGTCAGGTGCTGCACGGAGACACTTAACAGCCCTGCACGGCAGAGTGGCAATTACTGAACAACACTGTAGAGACATTTAAAAATAAATAAGATAAACGGTGAGATCTCAATATTACCCCCAATGTCCACTGTGCATAATGTTCTTCTCTCCACTCTGATATCTTTATTCACCAGCTGACATCAGTGATGGTTGAAATCCACTTTAGTCCGTATTTAATGCCTTTATTTATTAATAATATTTAATAGCCCATTTCATTAGTTATTGACTTTTAATGCATGTGAGTGGACGCATATTTGGCTTATCATTGTGAGCGTGTAGACGTACTGATATTAGTATCTATCTCTCCTAAGTACAGCGTCACAGAGCCACCAGCATGGCCGTGGACTCTTGTTTACAGACATACTACTGATTGTTTTCTTGGCGTTAATGTCACTGCTCTGAAATCTGTGAAGCAGGAGGTAATGCTAATCCTTCCCTTCTGCTAATATTCACTGCTGGAGAAATAGCCTACAGATAGAAAATAAAGATAAGACGACATGCTGCATACAGTAATTAGTCACCACACTGATCATGAACGAGCTGCATGCAGATTTTCAAAATTGGTGCGGAACACAAAAATGTGTCAGCAAAACATTTCCAAACCATTTGGAAGTGAATATGTTTGTGAGCTGCTAACGTGCAAATACCTTTTATGTTACAAGCAAATCTTGTATGAAGCTGTTTTGATATGCCTGACTTGGTGCCACATGATATAAAGGTGTCTGTATCTAAGGTAAGTAAATGGTAATTTGGTAAATGCACACTTTTATTTGTTGCACACCCCAGCGTGACAAACTGTACACAGGTGTAGCACAACTGCGATGGTCAATCACACCTAAACGATTATTATTTGTTTGATTTGGAATCTGCTCATTTGCTTTTAACCTCATGTTGTTTTATATGCAGTGCACATGTTTTAACACCACGGGGTTACACAGGCGATTTTCTGTTATGTTAATCATTTGTCTCTTTGTCTTTGAGTTGCCGTGGTTACCCTCCTGGAGGAGCAAAAGGCGTGGCTGACGGCTGAGGACACCGTGGGCTGACGTGTCATTTCATTTTCACAATGAAATGGCTTGTTGGTAAATGGGTGGGTAAATTACATTTGTTATTAGCAACACTGGTAATCACTTATTTTCACAATCACAAGTTGCTGTCTATCCTGCATTACAGGAACCAGCTAACAGGAGAGAGAGAGAGAGAGAGAGAGACAATAACAGAGCTGGGAACAAAATGTCCAATCACTCGGGAGATCTGGCTACCACTCACAAGATCATATTCAACTCCCTAATAACACACAGGCTAACAAGCAGCCCTGCAGCGTGCACCCAAATGCATTACA
Source organism: Seriola dumerili (assembly GCF_002260705.1). Lineage (NCBI taxonomy): Eukaryota > Metazoa > Chordata > Actinopteri > Carangiformes > Carangidae > Seriola > Seriola dumerili. The sequence goes on along the minus strand of NW_019174786.1, from coordinate 1,209,116 downwards.
TCTCTTGTTAATGTATAAATAGGCTTTTACACTTGCACACAAGAGCCTCTCAGACTCAAACAAACAGAGTCCCTCGCGACACAAAAAACCAAAATGAGACCTCAAACACCAACAATGCAACAAACACACACGGGAACTCCCGCTGAGGGAAATTCAAGCCGAAACACTCCACCATGATGGGTTTCATTATTTCCATAACCATGTATTTATGTGTCGTGCACATGCTGCTCTCTGCAGCAATTCATTGGATTATTCATTTGAAAGTGCACAAGTGGAACTGTGGGTAAATTGCAGGCAGTGAATTGTCATAGCTTAACTCAAGTGCTTTGCCTTGATTGCACTATGATTGGGCCTAAAATGTCAGGCACCTATTCATCATGGAGGAGAAAGTGCATTTCCTGCCTTTATGTGTTCCAGCTCGTTGGCTCACGTTGCTGTAATCACAGAGAAAATCATGGCCCCGGGGTTAATTATGTTTATACTTAAACACCGACTCTAATAATAGCCGCAGAGTGATTTCAGCCACCCTATGAATAAGTAAAATCCTCACTTTACTGTCATCTGACAGAGTTAAAGCAAAATGTGGGAAAACATTTTCACAATGAAATGGCTTGTTGGTGTTTTGTTGCCTCTAGACATCACCCGATCATATTTCTGTCTTGACGTCAAACCAGAGAGACAAATCTGCTTGTTCAAATACTCACTGGTGATGATCAACACATCAAACAAACAGAGGACTTGAGTCTGATTTAAATCACATGAATTAGGACTTGACCGTCTAAAGAATGGATGAGACTCCAGAGGAAAAAACACAGAGGTCTTATTCAGAGACCTGAAAGACTTGTACCTGCCCTTCATTAACTTGACTTGGGACTTGCTCCGATACACTTGAGACTTGAGACAGACTTCTTTCTAAAGACCTGAGCCTCATAGATTTGAGTCGACTTGGACTTGACCACACTGACCCATTGACCTTCTGAAGATTTGACCATGTTTTGACCTGGAGAACAAAACCATTCAAGCCTCATTCAGAGACCTGTAAGACTTATATCTTGACTTTCCTTATGAAGACTAGAGACCTGACTTGGACCAGCTCTCAGTGACTTCAGCCTTGCTCAGATGGAGCTGAGACGTACATTAATGGTCTCAAGTCTCTAAAGACTTGATTTGACATGAGACTGGATGGTAGAAACAGTGAACATTTGGACTCAGACTTGCACTAAAACACTGGAACAAAAATGTGGAAGCCAAGATTAAAACTGAAGCCATAAATCCATCATTCCAAGAAAAATAATTTCTGGATATTAATTCTCCGGGATAAAAAGAATCAATTCTCTTAAACTGTAATCAAACCAAACTTGCCACTGATCCTTTTATAAGTATTGCACTCTAGTTACCTGTTTCCTAATATCTCAGTGTCTACTTCAGTTACCAGCCCCCCCACCCCTCCTTCCATGCACTGCCTTAACAGTTCAGCTTTAACACCAGCAGGAGGATGCACGCAGCTCTTTTGTCAGGCTGTGTTGGCGGCGGATGTTGCAGGCTAAATGTAGTCCAGCTTTGTGAGTCACAGAGAGCAAGGAGGCACCGCGGCCCCGAGGTTTCAATGTATTTTTTGCCTTTTGTGAGTCAGAGCGTGTTGGAACAATGCAGGAGCGCAGGAGGCTGGCTGGGTGGGCTGTTAGAGCAGCTTATCCCTGATAATGTGCGCTCATCCCGTCTCTGAATAGCCGCTCCGCTCGGCTCAGAGGTGCCACTGGCATCAAATCTACCATTTATTCTTGCTTTCGATCTCTCCTCGGCAGAGAGAGAATTTCTAGTTTTACATGTGTTTGTCTGAGGCAGAAATGAAGAAAGAAATCTTCACTGTTAAAACCAAAGAACCACAGAAAAAAAAAACTTCATTAGCTAATAAAATTTTATTATTTAGGTGAACTGACTGTCCAGGTTCAACCGAGTCACATTAGCGTGAGCTTTTTTGTCAGTTAGTGACCTGCTGCCGGAGTGAACATGAAGGTTTAGATCATTGGTTCTCAAAGTGGGGTCGGGGGACCCCCAGGGGTCCTTGAGGGGGTTCCTGATGGTCCAAAGCAAAAAGAGAAATCATTTATTTTATATATAACTAATTGACAGAATGTGTGACAATTTTGGTAATGGGTTTCAAACTTTCCGTAATCTAAAATCTAAAATCTAAAATCTACCAGATGGAGGGTCCTGGGATAAAATCTAATCAAACGGGGGTCCGGTCTGTGGTCTACTTTCTGTCAGTTTAGGGATCCTTGATGTGAAAAGGTTTGAGAACCACCTGTTTAGATCATTGCACCTGTTCCCTTAGAACAATTTCTTTGTACGTCAGACTTTAAGTATGTGAGATAAATGTGTTTCTAAATCATCAAAGTGTTACGTGAAGAAACAACTGAGCAATCAGATGAAATGGTGCTTGGAGGTGAATTGTGGGCGGGTGTGTTGACATTTTCTACACAGAGTAAGAAATGTATTCTACAGTTTTATTAATAAAACATAAAACACAAACAAATGAGCTCAGTTGTAGTTTTAGTTGCTTCCACCAAAGTCTTTGTGAGTAAAACAAGCAGAGCTGGGAGGCAGGAGAGGTGAAGCAAAAGCTTTATTTGTTAAAGCGGTCAGCAACAGGGTTACAGGCTAAACAGGGCTACAATCATAATGCTTGGATGGGACAATAGACAATCTGGCAGGGAACAATGACTAAAGAGCTTGTGTATGCTGTTTATACCGGGAGGGAGCTGATGAGGGAATTGGGAGGAGGTGTGTGTGAAGCAGTGGGTGTGAAGCGGAGAGGTCTGGTGGAAGGCGGGAACACACCGAGGACGACTGCAGACTTTAAAATGAGATGAATGACTTGGCTAATTGTCAACAGAACAAAATAATGACTCCACCAAACCAAAGTAGTTTACCACCTCACCTCAACATTATTAACCTGTAGGAATTTTGTTCGGAGCAGGTGATGCGGCACTTTGTGATTTGCATCCAGCGCCAATGGTAGAGAACTCTGCAGGAGCAAAGTAAGGGTGTGGGGGTCGATGGACGGGTGAATTTCATGCAGGAAAACCAGAGTTTGCTTGTGGTTAACATTGCTCCTTTTGTTAACCACAATTAATTAAACCACAATTATTAATTAACTAACAATCTTTCCCAATCCTTAACCAAATCATGCTTATCATGCACAGATATTATAGATAAATGGAGGCACTGGATAGTAAAAAGAATTGTCCAATATGGTTACAATCATAATAGTAAAATTTGTAACAGACTTGTAAATTTATAAACAGACAGATAAACATAGTTTGGGTCCACAAAACTGAATCTGTTTCTGCTGCTATTGGAAAAATTTGATGAAACCATGTTGGGTTATTTAGTCTACAAAGCCTCACATAAGTGTTTGCAAGGGCTATTCTTTTTTTATCAGTTTTTCCGGAAAAAACTTGATGAAACCAGCTTGAAATATTGGTTCTCTTAAGTTTAGCAGTTTTCTTTTTGACTAGTTTTGTTGTTTGTGAGCGATGCAGTGTTTCTTGTGTGTGCACCTCAGAGGGCCAAACACCTCTCCTGTCAATTTTGTGTTTTTTTTTCAACACCATGAAAACAATTTCCTCGTCTGTCTCTGGACATAATGTAGGCTCTCACACAGAGAGATGTTCGCACAGAGGGGCTGAACAGATGAAGGGAAGAAATGATGAAATGATGATGTGATCTGGCGATGAGAGGGAAGCCTGACCCTCCATGTTGAGCGGACTTCAGTCAGCTCTGATCACGCACAGCGGACAGCCAGGACTGTGATCATGTTTTAGCCGCAGGGGCAGACGGATGGACAGATGGATGGACAGCCATCAGCCGATGTTGTTGTTTTAGTTCATATAAACCAGTGAAAGGATGGAGGTTAGGTCTTATTTCTGACTTAATTAGCCCCCATCCCTCCCTCTCTCTCTCTCTAATGCGTGTGTGTGTGTGTGTTTGGGATGTGTAGGCATGCCTGAGGGAGAAAGAGAGGAGCTAGATGAGCTCTGCATAAACATGAAATAAACAAGTACTCCTGCACGAGCACACGCTCGCAAAGGCATCGCATGAAAACAGAGCTTCTCGAAAACGTTTGCCTGAACTCAAAAAAGTGACATGCACAGACAGTCAGATTCTCAAAAGCCTTAATTAAACAACATCACAGGGGAGTCTACCTTCAAAGCTGTCTGTGTATGCAAATGCAGAGGCCAGCAGTGAGAAAAGGCTGGAAAGAATATTGGCCGGAGAAAACCTGAGGGAGACAGCAGGAAGACAGTCTGGGGGGGGTAGAGCGTGGAGGACATTGGACGTAAATCAAGAATTGCCCAATATGGACATAATTCCAAGGGATTAGGATTGCAAAAAGCATTTGCTACTACAGCTGCACCGGCATCTGTCCATCTATTTTCCGGTTCCAGACTCAGCAATATAACCCAGAAGTTCTGAGGACAAATAGGAAGTATAATCCCTCCCTGTTCTTGGTGTCCTTCCAGTTGCACATATCTAGAAAACCTCCACAGTGAGGCCTAAGGCGACTGATCCACCGGTTCTTTTCAAACTTTTCACCTAAGCTTGTGTTCACCCTGCAAACTCATTTTGACTTTTTGCTGATACATGCAAGACAACAAACAAAACCAAACAATGATGACCAAACCCAGATAACCAACCACAATTTGAGAAAGTTGAGAAAAATACATCACACAGCAAAACAGTTCAAACCATAACCATGATTTATTTGGCATAACTACAACCTTTTGCTTGTGGAAAGGAAGAATTTGGACAAAAAAAAAATCCAATAATGACCTTTTTGAGTTGTGAAAATAAATCTATAAAAGGCTTAAAAGAGCTATTTCTAAGTTTTGCTATTGCTACATAGCCAATGTTAGCATCAACAGCTGTTTACTCACCAGTCTAGAAGAATCATTGAGTTCAGCATCAAACTTCACTCCTTTCTATCACTTCTTATCTCCTTCTGAAGTTAGCATGCTAACCAGCTAGCCCTGGCCCAGCTGGACTGTCTCATCATTTTCCGATACCGAGTCACTGTACTGTCCAGTCTGCTCTTAGGAAGTAGCGCTGCTCAGAGGGCGCCTTATAACCTCTTGCATTATAAACGCAATGATGGCTGAAGCCCTTAGCAAGACAGGTAAGTAAACAGCTGTTAATGCTAACGCTGGCTATGTAGCAAAACAAATAGCTGCTTTAAAATGAAGAAATATGTCAAATATGTCAAAGAAAAATGCAAAATATGATGGACTGTGATGCAAAGAACAACCTTGCAGTAAAGCTTTTGTTAAAAAAGATGATAAAAAGGGAGGGAGACAGATTTGTAAGGAAAAGACACATTTACAAATCATTTATTTGTGTGTTGTGTGCCGGATGCCTGTGCCGATCACACACACATGCGATCATACAGCAGCACGGACATCCTCTTCAACCTCGCCTGTACTGGACTTTCTCTTAACTGCATATATGGAGGTAAACTTTCCCACAGATGTGGCATCGCGCATTTACGCAACAGGAAACACAGCGATACATGGACACGCACTGGCAAAAATGCACATGTAAAAAACACACACGCACAACCCTCGTCTTTACCGCGCTGCAGGGGCTCCAGTGGCCGAATCGGCTACAAAACCTAAAAGCCTCCACCTACAGCCCTGTTGTTTTCACTAAGACTCCCATGACCACAGTTCAAAGCACGCCTCATACTTCCCTCTGCAGTGCACCACTCTCTGACCCTGAGCCCACACAGGAGCTGTGATCTAAAATAAAACAAACACTTTGTTCTCTGCAGAGTGAAGCCCGCTCGATATCGATGAGAGACGTTCCTGTGAGTGTGTGTCAGAGACTTGAAGCTGCGCGGCGTCCACATTGAATATGAGTTTGCATACTGATGTTGGTAAATCTATATGTTGGCTTGAAAGCAGCGAACTGAGCGGTGATGTGTGTGTAGTTCTGTATGTGTGAAGACGTATATGTTATATATGATGCGCCGCATGAGTGGTACATTTGAGGTGGCGTGCGCTTCTTTTGTCTCGTCTGTAGTGAATTTTATGTCTTTGCGATTGCATGTGTGCCTGAATTTGTTAAGCGAGCTGTCAGGTTTGTGCTGTTATCATTGGCTGGTTGTGGAACCTCCTCCATAAACATTCATTAGCTCCAAACATCAAGCAGGAAAGCAAGACCAGAGCAAGAGTGAGTGTGTAGGTGTACAGAGCTACAAAGAGCATAAGAAATGCCACAGACTGAAGTTGGGGAAGATAACTTCTCTTTTTCTTTTCAGTTTAAATCATCTAAAGCCCAAGGCAGAGAAATACCATAATGCTATAGTATCAGTGGCATGTATTGTTGGTAAACCATGTGTGATATAATTCAATGTGAGATTGAACAGATTTAAGGCTGGTTAAGAAGCAGCTGGTCCATCTGTGGATAGAAAAAAATCTGACATTTGAGAAGAAACCCAGAGATCCCATAAAAATGTCCCTGTTTGATGTTGTTCTTGAAACACTGACACTTTGAAGATTGATGATTTTCACCTGACAGAAACAGTCTGGGGTTGATCAGACTATGATAAACTTTAATTTGGCTTAGATCTCATAAATAAACTTTGATGTCTAAATTTGTCTGTTGCACAAAACTGGACCCTTTTTTTTAAAATATTTTTAATTTATATTCCTATTCATTAAGAGTCTTTTTAAAATAAAGCATGACTGACTGCCTGACTGAGCAGGAACAGATACAAAGCCTTTATTTTTCAGCAGGGATGTTCAGTAATGAGTCAGGCAACATCAGCATCGCCTGCAGTCTACGCTATATAAGAATCAATGTCACCTGATGAGATGATAACTGTACATAATGAGGAATAAACACGACTGGGTTTGTGGTTTGCTAGCTTGACATAAAACGAGTACGCTTAATTTATGTACCATTAAAAAGGGAGAGTGTGTCCAAACTTTTGACTGGTACTGTACATACTGTATATATATATATTCAGCTTAGTTGTTCAAACCACAAACAAAGTTTTCCTCATTATGTGCAGTTATCATCTCATCAGCTGACATTGATTCTTACATAACGGAGACTCGGGGACAACCTGCGGTCATAATGTTTAACTTTTGAAGTCGCTATAGACCCACAGTAGGACCAGTGTTTTCACTTGCTTGATTTGACCTCTTCTGTGGGTGTGATCAGTCTGTGGTTGACCTTCTTCAGACTCATGTTAGCTCTGTTACGCCTGCTATTCCTTCATCTTTCTTCACTAGTGTGATCACTTTAACGAACTCACATCATTAATTAGCAGCGTAGATCTGCCCAACTGAAGGCCTGACTGAAATTTGGTCGGTCCACCACTTTGATCCACACTTAAATATCTCAATGACTATTTATTTATTCATTTATCTGTGAGTCCTGAATGACTTTGTTGACTTTCAAGATCTCCTGTGTTTTTCTCTAGCGCCACTAGAACACGAACACTTGAACAGACACAACTGACTTTTGTAATCGCCTGATTATCATCGGGTCAAAATGTCATGCATCATAAATGTCACACATTGTTGTTGATGTTTGTAATTACACCTGTGCGATCCGTGCTGCGACATGTCATGAAAAAAAAGCCTGTATGGGTGGTTTAGTTACCATGAGCTATTTCTTTCACAGGTGCAGTAACAAGCACCCCACACATTCCTCCGTGAGTAATCATCAGTCTGAATTTGTGATTCACACTAAATCAGCGTCAATGCCACTGCACAGAGGTAATTAACAGTTACACCTTTTGGAAATCACAATTTTGACCAATAACAAACAGCAAGGAGATATTTATTTCTGTCCAAGTAAGAATTATTTTAATTTCAGTTTCAGAATCAGCCAAGATATCTGTCCAGGTTTGCAGGGCTTTTAAAATGAGTGGGTCTGTATTACTGTGCACCTGTCTGTTACGTGCAGCTAACAATTCAGTTTCAGCAACAAATCCAGTTAGGATTTCAGTATTATTTTGATCCTAGCAAGATAAGATTAACTGTGGGTAAAAATAAAAAAAAACTTAAGTGAACTCACCTTTATTTCCCTGTGTTTCTTCATTTCAAAGTCAGACTGTCCTCCATCATTCTGCCTTCATGTAATTCTTTGGTGCGTGGAAAATGTAGAGCTCTGTTTTTCTCCTACTTGTCATGCACAGAGCTCACAGCTGCTTCACACTCATTTCACCAAATTACGTCACATGTTCATAATGTCTGAATGTTGAAAGCGGCATATTTATCATATGTTGTGTTTACAGTTACAAAGGGGGTGTCGTACTTAACGCCCGTGGCCTCACAGAGGACTTTTTCTTTTCTATCCTTTTTTTGTTTTGTTGCTGTAACAGTGTAATGAGAAGGCGACAGCAGGCAGTGTCAGAGAGATGACAGCGGCCTGTCTCACTTTCATTAAACCTCACACAGACCTGACTGCACCCGCAGATAAAAGAGCAGAGGAGGAAGACAGGAGGGTAATTGGAACAGCAGTATATGCAAATATTTAGCCATTTAGAGGGTTCAAGGATGGCTGTGTGTGTGTGTGTGTGTGTGTGTGTGTGTCCGTATATTGGGAAATTAAGTTGCATGAGACTATGAAAACATCCTTATACAATATGTTTTTCACACTAGTTTTATTTTTTTGTTTTTTTTTTACATATGATGAGTATGACGTAACAGTATGACATCACTGTTTTTTAAAAAACTGAGCTGGTGCGACATCTACAGTATTCTGTGTAATGTGGCTCTACGGCAGCTCGCTAGCCTGTGGAAAAGCAAACCTGTTCTTAGATGGTTTGCAAAATGGACTGACTTTGAACTAGCACCAGACTTACGTTGGTGGAAAGTGGGTAATCGAAAAGTCCCGAAGATGTCAGACAACAGCGAATGGAAACGTCACCTGGCTGTTTGGATCACGAGGAGGAGGAAGAAGGAGGTGTAGGTTTTACACGCGCACAGATGTAGGTGATGTTCTTTGTGCTTCCAAGCTTTAAGAAACATATACGGGGTCTGGATCACATGTTCGGTGCAAGACACAGGAAAATGTGTATTTAAAGCGTGTAGAAGAGGATTTGTATGTTTTCATCCTGTCTGCACAGCGAGCCTCTGCTGCTGGTTGGAATAATTAGTTGCTATGTGACGATGGCATATTTGGGCCTGGCCTTTTTGGGTAGAGTGTAGGCACGTGTGGCATTTCATGCTGTGTCGGGTACATGTGCACGTCCAGGAGAGCGGACGGGGGGAGGAGGAGGGGGAGGAGGTGTGTGTGTGTGTGTGTGTGTGTGTAGGGGGGGGGGGGTTTGCTGGTTTGCTTTACGTGTCTGTGTGGCTGTGGAGAGTGTGTTTTAATGTACAGTGGAAGTTTGTGTGTGTGTGTGTGTGTTTGTGTGTGTTTGTGTGTGTGTTTGTGTGTCTTCTCCCCAAGCGGCTGATGTCACTCAGTAGTCGAGCGGAGGAGCATCTCCGGTTTCCTGGGCTCACAAAGAAAATAACGGCCGCTCTGTTGCAGCGCTCCATTCTTCCGGCAGCCTGTGGAGACCTGGTGGGCCTTACAGAGGACCCCTCACCCTGCTCATTATCAGCCCCTCTTTTTCACTCTCTCACAATGTCCCTCTCACACACAATTTCATTTTCCCCTGCCCTTTTTCCGTCTCTTTCTTTCTCTCTGTCATCTTGTTCGTCTTTCTCACAGCCTCTCTCTCTCTCTCTGTATTCCCTGCCTCTCTTAAGTCCTCTGGCCTTCACCTGCAGAAATTCACTTCTGTTGCCAAAGAAGATTAAAAACTATTAAAAAAACATAATGTTGGCAAAAGTAAATCCTCAAAGGACACCACCAGTGAAGATCAAAGTGTAAAACATCACGTTTCCTCACACCACCTTTCTGTCTTCTATCTAAGATTTCTCTGACACCTCAGACTTTGACAAAACACCAGTGAATTATGCATCTCACCTCAGTTGCAGCTTTCTTTTTTTTTTCCAATTATGATTCATGTTGTGTTTCAAAACAAGATGTGTTGCTGACTGAATGTGAGACGGAGTGCATCTTTCATCGAGGAGGGGGCATGCTTTTCTGTTGCCTTGTTTCAATAATGCAACAGTCCAAAGCATTCGTCCATACATCATTCAGAGGACTCATCTTCCCTTTCCTCCTGTGTGCTTCCTGAACTCACCACAACAAACTTTGTCAACGAAACTCACGTTTTTTTTTTGTTTTGTTTTTTACTGATTTTCACTTTAAAATTTTTTTTTTTTTTTTATAGAGGAGCTGGTGGCTCAGAAATTGATTTTCACTTTACTTTTTTCTTTTATATCCCCGAACATGTAAAAGTTGGTCTGTTTCTTGTTGCAAGAAGATGCTTGTTGCTGTGGTTTACATTGACATAGGGGCCAAAGGGCTCGGCGAGGTAGCACGCCACATCTTCTGGGGCGTCCGTGCCCAGGGGCCCGACGTTTCACAGTTGCTCCATGTGAGGTCACACGGTGGTGACGAGCACGGCTCAAACAAATCCTCTACTGACAGAAACCTGGGAGGAAAATTAGCGGCTGAGTTTGCTCCTGTCTTTAGTTCATTCGTTCGAGCCTCCGATGGACGTTCTGGAAAAGAGCTGCAGACCGTCAGGACAGAAATCCTTCTGTTTACTATCTATTTACATTTACAACTGTAGAGCTGATGGATTCAAGTAACGACCATTTATCAACTATTTATTTACATGCAGAATCTATAGTTTAGTACCGACTTGTTGTTTGTATTGTTGTTTTATATTTGCAGACATGATGGCTTATTAGAAGATAAACATTTATTAATAACGTGATGTTTCACCAGAAATAGCTTGTTCACAACCTGGCAACCTTGAAACTGTTCTCAATAATGGCTTATAACTTGTTTTCAAATGTTTTATGAACCATTAATATCGTCATAAGTTATAAATTATAAGGACTGACTTGTTAGAAAGTTGTACAGATCATGTCAAAGGGACAGAACGTTTTCTGATGGTATTTGTTTTCATTTTATAACTCAGATTTTCAAATGTTTTTGTAATAAGTTGGCCTTGATAAATGAACATTGCACAGATCAACGTGTGGATGCTTCTCCTGTCTTTATTCGCTGTAATATTAGCTCCAGCGTCCTCGACAAGCCTTCTTTGTTGAGTAATGTTATTAAAAAAAAAAACACATGAATGTTGAAGATAATAAACCATTCCCATAAAGTCTTCAAGGAAACAACAAATATATAGGAGATATTTTCTCATTTTGTTCAAGTATTTTCAGTTAATGTGCAGATGTAGCGTCGGCTCAGTGTTCATCTCTCTGTCTCGGGTCTTTTTCTCTGTCATGTTCAGGATCCCAAAGAGCTGGAGCGTGAAACTCGAGCCTCAGATAAAAGTACTTGGTTATTGGGTTATCGAACAGAAGGACAGAGAGCTGGTGGAGGAGGTGTGGATGGGGCGGTATATGGGTGCGGTGGGGTTAAGGCAGTATTCTTAACTGTGTGCTGTGGCCGGAGAGTGGGAGTCACGGATTTACAAAACAAATGAACGGTTACTCGAGGAGAGAGGAGGGGAGTAATCTGACCGCTCCCCTGCTTTGCATTCACATTAAAGAACTACTCTCTGCTACTTCTACCTCACCCCACCCAGTCTGGACTGAACACACACACACACACACACACACACACACACACACACACACACACACCCTCCTCCTCCTCCTGAAAGACAGCTTTCAGAATTGGATTACCAGCTCTGAATGGGGTCGGTTCCCCTCCGCTGGGTTCCGTCTCCATCCCCTGCCGGGACCAGTGGTCCTCACACACACACACACACAACACACACACACACACACACACACACACACACACACACACACACACACACACACACACACACACACACACACACACACACCAGTCCTCCTTAATTGGTGGACTGTGCCCTCATTACATGTCCAAATATATGCATGTGCTGCTATTGTCTCTCCCTGAAGACTCCCTCTTTGAATGCAGATTGAAAGTGCGCTCCTGTGTGTGTGTGTGTGTGTGTGTGTGTGTGTGTGTGTGTGTGTGTGTGTGTGTGTGTGTGTGTGTGTGTGTGTATGTGTGGTGATCACAGCTGCGGATGTGTCCTTGATGGCGGCGAACTTGAATCTCAATCCGACCCTATCCTACTCTAGGGGGGCTCAGAGACAAAGCTTCATACTGTCCATAGGGACACCCTGAGCACTCTTTCTCACGCCGACACACACACACACACACACACACACACACACACACACACACACACACACAGACACACACACACACACACACACACACACACACACATTCACATGCAGGTGAGCTCAGTGGGAGCTTGGAGAAAGAGATCTGGTGTCTTGTTATCTGCTGCAGCCTGTTGTTCTCTCTGCTTCACACCGACAGATACCTCAGAATAATTACCATAAAATATTCAAGCACAAGTGAGTAAAATGGGAGAATCTCTTCAGCAAAACCTACAATTATGCCCCATCCAAATACACATTTTGGCAATACATGAACAGAAACACCACCTGAGCTCATCTTTGGTCAGCTCAAACCCAAACCAGCTGGTTGCTGCGAAATAATTTGGGAAAAAATACCTCCAGATGCTGGCAATCGAAGCTATGTATTTATCTGTCTCTTGTGTTGGCAGGGTTTCAGCCCGTGATGCTAACAGGTAAAAATCACAAACCATTGTAAAAGTTACATATCAAACTGCATTTACATAGTCTTAAATTATACTGTATACATATATATATATATATATATATAAAATGCTGTTTATAACCCACGTTCCTGCTTTGTCTCCCTCCATGCATCAGTCACAACGCTGGTTTTATTCTTAATGGTTATAACAGTGGATGTGTATATAACAATATGAATGGAAATGCAGCTCTGCTTCATTGCCACGACTTCCAACTTGTGCATTTATGCTTAAATTATGTAGGAAAGATACCAAAGTCTTAAATATGTAAATAGGTTCAGAGCTTTCTAGGCAGTTCATTGCAATTTAAAGCTGCTCAACTCCATTTTTATATAGAAATTAGATCAAATATCTGCGTGTGAAGTGAACGCCGTTGCTCGTAATGACAGACTCACAGAGAATTCCCTCGACTCAGTTCCTCTCCGCCGTAAGGAGCATTTTAGCACCTTTCAGCTCTTTGTTTTCGTTTTACAGCCGTGACTTTCATGTTTTTTGTGCCATTTTCATTTGCTTAGTGGTTGTGTTGCAAAGCGTGGCTCCTGTTGCCTAGCAACCTTGAAAACACGTAACTTTTTTACACTAAAACATGAGGATTTAAGACTCTTGGTTTTAACAGTTGTACCGTTAGCTGTTGAACCGAGCTGAAACACAATACTTACATATAAAAGTGGCCCTCTGTCGGTGTTGTTTGCTTTCATTACCGGCGCACAATGAATCTTGGGATAGGTTGGTCCACAAAGGCTCCTCCCCCATTCTTCGTTGCCCAGGAAATTTGTCGGCTGCACCCTCCGAAGGATACGGCCCCTGAATTGGGACACAGCTATAGTTAGCAACAAGCTGGTGAACACAGTGGAGCAGCTGAAGAGCTTGGTGGAGACTGAATCAGAGCTAAAAGCTGAGCAAATATTGGACTTACATGCTGCAGATTTCCAGAAACACAACTTTAAATGAATGTTACTGTTGCTCCGTGTCCGCTGGATAAATGTGTGAATAGGCAACTCTTTGCTAACACATTCACCATGTTGTTGAGGCGTTAATGTATAAACATATGTTGTGTTTACAGCTTCTTGTGCTGCCCACAAGTGGCCGCCAAAAACTCAGTTATTACAGGTTTAAGATGGAGGATTCATACGTGAAATGTAATTTCTCATGGAGCTTAGGCTCCTTTTACTAAAGTGAAATCACAATTATAATGTTTATTAATGTTTATTGTATGTTTAGCAAAATTGATTCTGGTCTTGCAGTGCTGCAGAGAACGTCAATGCTCTTACCCATCATTGGTTGGTGTTTAGAAACCAAAGTTGACTTATGATAGAAGAGGAAATGTATTGTTTTCCACTTCAAACATGTCTTAGACTTTGGTTGCAGACGAACAACCCCAACCCATTTCCTGTATGCATCCACCCGTCTGTCAATCACCCAGGCCTGTCATCGTTTAACAGATTAATTTACCGATGTCGGAGGATGGATTAGTCATCCAGAGGTGTGATCGTCACGCCTGTCATCCCCCCACTTTACACGTCTCTCACTTCACCACCGCTCCCCCTCAGTAAAGAAAAAATAAAATAAAATACTTAAACCATATTCTCCCTCCTTCTCTCACCTCCTCTCGCACACACATCCATTACTCCCTTCCTGCTTTCACACTCTGTGTCTCTGTCTAGAAGCTCGTTCTGCAAGATGACCTGGTGGTGCATGTTTATACTTATACTGTACATACATATATATATATATATGTGTGTGTGTATATATATATATATGGTGAGACAGGAAAGGACTGTGGGTGGTGTGTCTAAGTGCATATACTGGGGGTGGGGGTGAAGAAGTGGCTGCTGAGGATTGAAATGTGACAACAACTGATTGTTCTTTTCTGTCTCTCATTTCAGTGCTTTACGGTTTATAAGCAAAAGCATTAGATTTTTATAAGAAGTAATACTGATTAAGTAATGAAATGGAAGTCTGATTAATGTGTATGACTATTCTTTACAAATCTAGGTACCACTTTACAATAAGACTACCCTTATTAAGGATTTATGAATGGTTTATAACTAGTTCATTAATTAGCTTGTTAACACTTTATAAATCATTTATACAAGCTGTTATAACACATTAGATTAAAAAGGGCAACACTGACCTGTTGCTTGCCAAAAAGTGGGTCCATGTATATCTACTGTATTTATAACTGTTAAAGGGAGTCTTATTACCAGGTGTAAATATAGTAACTCATTAATAAATGATGATGTATTTTACACTTTGCAATAAGGCTCCTTTTACCAGTTATAAATGATAGTAACTCATTAGTAAGATTAATGAGTAGTAAGCATTAACTTGATCTTGCCAAATAGTGAGCCTGCATCAATGTATGAAACTGTGTTAAAACTGTTTCTTCACGAATTAGAAAGTGTTAACAACCGAATAATAACCTCATTTAAAACCATTTATGCATCCTCTATAAGGGTAGTCTTATTGTAAAATGTTAGTTATTTCATGGGTTATAAAGACAGTGTATATTCAGTCCATGCACACACACATATAGACTAAGTTGCGAGGCACATCTGCAGGCTGACAGACAGACGCTCTCACATGTTCACAGATTTTCAGGTACAGGTAGTTTGTATTGTGTGATCTCACCTCAGTGTTTCAGACACAGTGAAATTCTGTGATGACGGTGGAAAGGAGAGAGACAGAGAGAGAGCGAGAGAGAGAGACAGAGCCGACAGCTGCAAGGAGATCAGGAGACGTCAGCTGACGCGCGGCGTCTTGAACAGATGTTGGTGTCAAAACATTTTTATGAAGTGTCTGCTCCAGTGGATGGGCTCTGATCTGGGAGTTCTCGCTTGTCCCTTTCTACTCGATCTCCTCCTGTCTTTCTTTAAACCACACACATAACAGAGCGCGTTGCCACTTATTGGCATTAAAATAAAACTAAACTTTTAATTACAGATCTGTTTCATGCCAAAAAAATATATATAATGCATTCAGCTTCTTGCTCAGTTTTTCTTTTAAAACAGTGAAGAAATGACATTTAGAGCATTCATTAATAGCATAAGTTGTGGGCTGGAGGCTTCTGCATGAATACAGGTTGACACATAACACACCCACTCAATGACCCGTAGGTTTAATAAGACGTTAATGAAAGCATAATTATCAAAATTGAATTAGGTAAATGAAATGTGAAGAAAAGAACATTTGATTTGGAGGCTTCACCGACAATTTTATCAACAGGAGGAAGGAGAAGAAACCATGTTTCCTTTAGATTACTGCTGATTATTCTCCAAAGCATAACTTCAGTTTTGAATTGATTTTCTTCCTCTGAAACAAGTTTCACGTTTCTAAAAGCTGATTTTCATACTCCACTTACTGTACATGAAATGAAACAAACAGCAGCCTTGAAGGAAGTAAATCAATCTAAATCTAATCTTTGAAATCAGTCGCTGTGTTGTGAAGTAAACAGAGTTTATAACAAATGGACAGAACAGGGTACTAATCTCTGACTCAGAGCATATTGATATTCAATCTGACATCCTGGTTTACTTCAGTCTTAGATGGAAACTTAGATGGAAAGTTGGAAGAGATGAAGCCAAGTGACTTTTATATGACTTGTATTTCCTTATAAACAATATACAACAGAAACTAAAGCTGAACATCCTGTATTCACCAAGTGCCATCACTTACTGGTTTTTTGTTGGAGCTGTCATCTGTAGAAAGTGAAGTGTGAAAGTTCAGTCTAGACCTTTCAGCTGTGTCACATGGTCTTCACCAGTGGTTAAAATCGTCATAAGGAAAGATCTGTTGACACGCAAGCTAAGCATTAGTCAGTCGTTATGTATCAAATTCTTGTCTTAAAAGCTGAACATGAAAGTTGACTCTTGACTTTGAAAATAGAAATCCCCGACTCAAGGTCCACTTACTGGCTTTTGTCACAGCTTTCAAGATGAGGTGAGTGTAAACGTCCCTAAAAGTGAGTAAAATCAGAACAGCTACTAAGCTTGTCCACCTCCGTGACGACTGGATAAACCAAATCTGCTGATGAAGACTTTTCTGATATGGTCGAAAGCTCTGGAAAAGGCCTTCTAAGTGGTCGTAGTTTGTCAAACTGGTCAAGAATGAACTGGTTAGTGCTGTTTCTAGTTTTCCTCTCACTTGCTCTTCTGCATGTTGTTGACGTGGTGGTGAGAAACATAACTCTCCTCCCCGCCTGCACTTTCTTTTACAGTCTACAAATTAAACAGGTCAAATTCCTCACAGATCCCGTCCACTTGGCAGACGCCCTCAGTTCTCGCTCTGAAAAGCACTAGACTGAGGATTAACTTATCGCAGTGTCGTTAAAACTCAGCCCGTTCTAGCTCAGTACAAACTGCTGCCTGCCTGGGTCCGGTTTGTTAGACCACCGCTGTTGTTATCCGACCACAGCGTCCCGACTCTGTGACTCAGCTGTTTCTGTCTCTGGGTCCAGGAGATGTGAACGAGGTGTCAACTCGACTCCGTCACTGAGCCGTGCAGCGGCGGACTGATCTGCGATGAAGGGAGGGAACAGAAGGACGGACAGACAGCGGAATAACAGGGCGCAGGAGACGTGGTCGACAAAAGTCAACTCTTCTGCTTGTTGTCATATGCTGCCCAGCCCTTTGGCATTGTGGGTAATGTGCATGGAGAGTCTTGGCACGTGTGAGTCAGTGTAATACTCTGATGTTTTTCATTGGTGTACGATTCTTCAAAATGATCAAAGATACTGAGAGTGTTAAAGTCAAAGTACAGCAGCGTTATCAGGAAAATATACTCAACGTTATAAAAGGAAAAGCAGCTTTTAAGCGTCATATTAATACACACAATATATTATATGAATATTTCAAAAGAAAATCATATGTTTTATATGTAAAATCTTTATAGAGGTGGAGTAGAAGTATAAACAGTACTTGGGTAAATCTCTACCTCTACTGTAAGGATGTAAAAATGGACGAGCACGCTCTCACACAGAAAACACACAACGTTTCCAAACTTTTGCTCCGCAGCTTCTTGTCGTCCGGCTGTAATCTTAGCTTCTCTGAAGAGCTCTGGAGTTGACGCGAAGAGGTCTGAACGGCAACACACCTGCCTGTCTCCACGTCCAGCCCCCAGCGTCTGATGTGAGCGTACACACAATATCTGACATGAGTGTAACATGATGACACTCCTCTACACACACACACACACACACACACACACACACACACACACACACACACTGACAGTGTAGCAGTGCCTGTGTCCCTGCTCATTTCTCTCTTGGTGAGTCAGAGATGCGTTGAAACCACAACACATCACTTCCATTTGGGTTCACACTCTGACGGGCTGTGGGCGGCATGAGTGTGTGTGTGTGTGTGTGTGTACAGAGACAGAGACAGAGCGAGAGCAAAAGGGCAAAAAGGGAAAAAGAGGTAACTTGTTTGCATCTGTCTGTGTGTGTGTGTGTGTGTGTTCTAATTAATTAACATTATCTCAGCGCTGTTGGTTTCTGAGTGGCTGCAGATTGCCACACTAGTGATTTTTCCACTCAGTGGATGGCGGAACTGGCCCACAGTGATCTGGCACGTGAAAGATGCTGCAGGAAGAGGAAGCTGTCTGAATGTGGCAAACACCCAGCAATGAAACACTGAGAGCCACACAACATCTGAAGCAGAGTTTCCCGCCTGAAGGCGTTCAGCAGACCGCAGCTTGAGAAAATAGGACATTAAAAAAAATACACACACACACACACACACACACACACACACACACACACACACACACACGTCACACACTCTGACCTTGGAATGATACTTTTTTTTTGTGCCAGTTTGGTCAGACTGAGTTATTCATATGGAGAATGTGGCTATGTATCTATGTGAGTTTTTTTCTATTGTGCATGATACGATATTAAAAAAGCGAATAGGAAAAAGCTACAGTTGAATAATTTTGCTATTTGAAATATCAAAAATTCTCATATTGCAGACAGCTGTAATTCTGAGTCTGCAATTTTGTAGTTTCGCCCCAAAGCACAGTCAGAGTCACTATTACCAGGCCTGGGACACTGAGGTCACATCTGTATTTTTAGCCACGCTAGCAGTATAGCTCCAGGGATGGCTCTGTCTGTCTGTCTGTCTGTCTGTCTGTCTGTCTGTCTGTCTGTCTGTCTGTCTGTCTGTCTGTCTGTCTGTCTGTCTGTCTGTCCAGAGTCAAATATCTCAACGACTTGACGGATTGACACAAAACTTGCGAGACATTCATGGTTCCCCCGTTTGATCCACTGACTTTTCCTCCGGCGTCACCATGAGAAATTTCTCTACAACCGTTAAATGGATTGCAGTGAAATTTGGTGGAAATATTCACGTTTCCCTCGGGATGAATAGTTCAATCATTTTGGTAAACCCTTGACTTTATATCTAGCGTTTATACTTGTTTAATACTTATAGTTTACAGGATCATTGAATGAAATCAAATTAATTCAAATAAATAGAATTAAATTTATTCAATTAAGTTAAATGGAGTGGAATTAATTTGAAATAAACACAAATTAAATTTACACCATTAAATGTGTACTCAAATAATTGAAATTAAATGTATCAAATTTAATTAAATTGACTGAAATCATGTCCAACAGGATGAACTGATGAAATGATGACATTGGCAGAGGCAGTAACTCTAGTTTAACATTATGATACATTTAATTGTTCATTCAACAAACCAAGAGCAGAAAAAGAAGAAGAACAAAGAGCAGAAATTTGTTTAACAACAATTTTTCTCCAACCACAACCGCCACTAAAATTACAGAGCAAAACATGAAAATTTGTATAATTGTCACCGAGTGTCAGTGTCATCATTTTCAGAATGGCAGGATTTCACAGTCACGCTCATCATGTGGGAGAATGAGTCCAGAGAGGCATGAAAATGAAAAGAAAACAAGTCTTCTTGGAAGAAACGAGAAAACAAACTCGATTGGATTAAAGAGTGTGCGAAGGAATGAATGTGGCCATTAAGATGCGTGGCTGAGGCTCAGACAGTAATGGTCCACTGCCAGACACCAAACAACATCTGGAGCTGGCACGGCACCAACAAACACTGCACATAGAAATATTAATAATGAGAAATGGAGGAGGCACATCGCCGCGTTTCGAACTTAATCCGATCAGAGATATGATAATGTGGCATGAAATGAGGATGAGAAGAACACCAGAATCAAACTCTGACCTTTTGCTGAGAGACAAAAACTATATGGCCAAAAGTATATAGACAGCCAAACATAACACATCTCCTGTTGAACATCTCCTGCGTTTTCCAGATCATTCCAGAGGTGATGGATTGTGTTCAGTTCAGGGCTCTATTTTAAAATCCTTTAGAAATCCTGTCTATATGTGTCTTATATCGTCTTGTCATATTGTTGTTGAAAGATACAAATGAACTTCCCTTGCCTTGCTTTTCCTGGAGCTGTTCTTAAAAGGGGCTTCACCAACAAAAGTGCCGTCCCCCGTAACGGTCCAGTCTAGACTGGTGGACTGCCAACAACTTTAACCTGGAAGACCTCAGAGACCTTAACGAGATTTGAGGGTTTAACATATCTGAGATGTGAAAAGGAGCCAGCGCACTGAGTGCCTTTAAAACAATCAGTAAGGTTTTAAAGTCAATTCTGTGCTGCAAGGAAGAAGTCCAGTCACTTTCCTCCACATCAAACTGATGGAAACCATTTCTTTATGGACCTGGCTTTTCCCATGGGAGCGTTGTTATGATGAAACAGGACACAGAGACAAAGACCTACAGCACACTAAAGTGTATGGTGTCCATCTACTTTTGGCCATGTGGTGTAAACACTATGCATAAAAGATGTGTTTGATCATTGAGACAAATAATATGGTTATCTGATTAAATGACAGTGTCAGTGTGACAGTGAGCCAGCTTGCGCAACACCAGGACCCTGAAAATGAAACTAAATTCTATTACTCACACAGGCGCTTCTCCTGCTGTGACATGTCCTCTGTGAAAAAGTGAGTTACAGTTTGGACTCCTGGCTCAAAGAGCATATTGACCTACAGTGGAGCAAACACCCTGTGTGCCCCCGAAACAAAATTACACTGGAGAAAATGAGTTGCAGCCTTATATGTCATATATATTCAACATTAATCCAATGTTATTTAAAGTATTAGTATGTAAATGTTATTTCTATGGTTGGAGACTGTGGTTGGTGTTATTGTGTGTAAAATGTGAGTTTGATGTTTAAATATAATTATGTTTTGTGTCACATGTTTATTTGCGGTGTCGTGCTGAAAGTGTTGCTTATGTTTGACACCAGTTTCAGAGTTCACTGTCATTTCCTTCAGTGAAATGAGACGCTACAAATAAAAGTTTGTGTTTCAGACTCTCTGAATAATCCGTAAAGGTCATGAAACAAAGTCTCAGTCTCTAAAACTCCCCTTATTAAAACCTCAGTCCTTTAAATTCAGCCATAATGCTCCACTCTTCCACATCTCATGACGCTTGCGACCCTTGGAGGTGAAGCTGTAAACACACAGCCTGTGGCGCCCTCCAGTGGGCAGTGGCAGAACGACACATCCTCACCTGTAACAAGAAAAAAAGAAAGAAAGAAGAAAAGATGATGGATACAGCAATCCAGAATTAGCTCGCAGAAAAAGCGCACCGTGCGTCAAAGTCCAGCTCAGATTATGTGACGCTCTAGCAGCTGCCCCGTGCTCACAGTGTGATGCGTCTGATTAATATGAAGAATGATTCAACTGAACACAGTGTCTTTCATGTGATGGAGCGTATTAGAACATTAGGGGTGATGATTAGATGATTGAGTTATTTAAAATCTCCTATTGTATCTTTAGTGTTCCTATAATGTATTGTGTGATATTATAGATATACTATTTCTTTTTTTTTTTTGAATAATGTAAATAATTGTCTGTCATTTTTATACTTTCTGTTATTGTTATATTCGTTAAGTTTTGCTGCTCAATATTCTATTGAATGTTATTGTAGGATTATCAACAGACTATTTTATTTTTTCCTTTAACTTTAAAGACTTTCTGACGGATTAAAGATTTTTCAGTGACATAATATGATTTGGTTTGTTGTGTGTGTGTGTGTGTGAGAGAGAGAGAGAGAGAGAGAGAGAGAGAGAGCGAGTGTGAGTGTGTGTGTCAGAGTCAGGGAGGCGGGGAGGGGGGGGAGAGGGGGGGCGCACACACACTTACACACGGATATACACTTATACACACATATACACACACACACACACACACACACACACACGCACGCGTGCTCTGCTGCGACTGTGTGTACCGCTTCAGATGCTCAGACAGAATTAAAAAATGCGCTCCTCCGCCTTGTCACCGGCGTTGCGCGCAACATTTTCTTGACGAGCCCGCGTTCCCACAGCATGGTGCTCGGACTCCGCGGCTCAGCAAACGTCTCCACACACAACTCTTCCCGGACGCCTAATTAGACAGCAGAGCAATCACAGCGCCGCGCGGCACCTGTTCCCACCTTCACAGTAGAAGGTAAGTTTTTTTCTTTCTTTCTTTTTTTCCAAGCGGAATTTTTGCGACTCGCTTGTCAGTGCTAAGGATGCTGGAGAAATGGCACGTGCAAACATACATATTTGTGGATTCATGTTTTCTCCTTCCTTTTAAAGGTCTCTCTCTCTGTGTTCTCAGGTTCAAAGCGCGTCGGCGTTTGTTGTTTAACGTAGTTTCCGGTCCGCAGGGGACGTCTTGGTAAACAATGCTGCTCAGTGATTCATGCATATGTGTCCTCTTGACATTCAAACTCTGCCAATTAATCAGCGAGTGATCAGGGCCATCATAAATCTGCGGGGTGCCCCACACTTCAGCCTGTGTCCAGCCAGAAAGTAGTGGTTTAATTGAATTAAGAGAGAAAACCTTCAAGTCTCCAGAAAGGAACAATTAGGGATTTTAATTTCATTGTATCATGCTGGCATTTAAGACACAAAGTGTAGGTGTTGTAATTATGATGAGCCACAGGTTTGTCCTCAGGTTATCAGAGGAGCTTTTGTTCTCACTGTGTAGACTGACAGGTTGGCTTTCTTTCCACATTTTTGGAGACATCTCAGTGCTGTGTTCTTTAGTCTAGAGAAGAAAAGAAGAAGAAAAAAAAAAAACGCTTCCAAAGTTTGACTCTTTAAATGCACAAGCAGTTTGTTCAGTTTTCCTGCAGCTGATGTTTCGATTTATTGATTCCCAGCACCCATGAGGAAAGATGCAAAAAAAACGATGCATTTAAATTGGCTTTTTTGTTTTACAGCTTCATAGGTGAACTACTGTCATTTCTGCACCTGTGTTTTGGCCGGCATGCACCTTTATGAGCCAGAACAGTGTTCAATTAGCCACTCAGACATTTAAATTTTAAGTATCCTGATCTCTTGTCTCCCCTCTGAGGGCAAAGTGAATATAATCTCACACCATTGGACTGTTACATAACTTTAAAACTGAAGTGCCATGCTGCCTGCGTAGGAGTAGATGTGATGTTCCCACTTCCTTGCTGTTGTTTTGCTCGTTAAATCTGAGAGAGCCACATTACTGTAAGTGGCGTTTTGTGACTTTTACATGACAGTTGATTTTTTGGGGGGTGTGGGGGGGTGGAGGTGGGGGTTCATGCAGATGAGGCCCCCGAGAAGGACTGATTGCTCTGCGAGTCCTCGCTGTGATTATGTAGCCTACCTACATGAAGTCTGTGATTGTTGAATGTGGAATGACATGTTAATTTTGAAGGTGGCATGACCAAATGTGTGTATATATTTATGTGTGTGTGTGTGTATGTGTGTGTGTGTGTGTGTGTGTGTGTGTGTGTGTGTAGGGGGGCAGCATTCTGCCCTGTGTTGTGTGGGAAGAGTGTGATCGCAGAGTGCCCAAGCATGACGCTCAGAGCTGTTGGACAGAGTTCAGTCCTTTGCTGAGCAGTCTGTCCTCGGAGCTGGGAGCGCTGTGCAGACAGACATGTTACAGTAACCTGACTCATGTATATGGCAGGCTTCCCCCATCGCTGCTCAGGAACTGTGTCATCATCATCATGCACCACAACAAAGAAAAACCAAAATGAGTTTCATTCCTGAAACAAATGTGTCCACCATTTTGAAAAAATCTGAACGATACTCAGATAAAACGATGGCTGGCAGACAAGAAAAACTCCTGACTGTCAAAGTGTTGCAGTTAAAGGCTTTTGCTTACAAAGGAAAACCACTGTAGATGATAAACCGACCAGTAACACCAGTAGTTTCTATAAGTTTAGTTAAGTGATTTTACACTAAATTATTATTGAAAGCTGCTTTCAACCTTTCAACTTTAATCTAATAGATTTTTTGATTTACTAATTCCCAGGAATAGTTCTTAATAATTTCATAAATCGGAGCAGGCATGTAGGTGGTATTTCTGAGGATGTTTTCATGGAAACGGGTTATGTAATTTGGTAGTAAATGGAGAAAATGTTGATTGATACTCCCACGTCCTTTTTGGACTTTTATTAAATTTTTTCCTTATCCTTTATTCATAGCCTTTACTGTCCCGTGTACACAGGGCGCCCATGCAAACGATGGCGAACTTCCCTCATTGGACGTCCCTAAGAATTCAAGGTCACATTCAGACAGTTTGGTTTTTGTACCGATATGAAGCATTGAAAGATACAGTTTCTTTTAGTTCCTTAAAATTGCTTCCACATACACAGACCCTGCCGTTAAAGAGCTCATAACACAGGAAAAAACAATACATCCCGCTGTGCTTCTGCATTAGATAAGACATGATGTCATCGCTATAGGTAGATAACGAAACAAGGCGGTGTGTTGTTACAGTCAAATTCCACCTACGGTTAAACTTTTGTTTTATGGCGGCTTGTTTTTATTGATTTGGTGTCAGTACAAACTTCCTGAATGTGTCACATGATTGCTCAGAGTCAAAAAACACACATGATTGGATTTAACCCGACACACCTGAGCTTTGTCGTGACTGTCATTAGACTCAGATATTCTCCTCTGGCTGTTTCAGAGAGCGCAGTATTAATGCAGGCTTTTGTCCTCTTGTGGTCACTCTAACACAATCTGTAAATGGAGGATGAAAGTGGTCCCTCTTTGTCATTGTCCAGACGACACTCAGAACGTTCACATGAGGGAGTAGAAAGCCTTTAGAGGGCTGGAAAATTAATTAAAGTGAAAGTAAGTGAAAGTTAAAGTTGGGAGTTTAGAAAGATGCAGAAAACGTCCAAAGTTTTAAGGCAAAACAACATTTTTAACATCCCAAAATGTGAAATAGTTTCTGTAAACTCACTGTAATGTGTGTTATCTTAATGTGTTTTAGCTTTTCTTTTAGTTTTTAAGTTACGTGATCTGATCGAGAGGAACCAAACCTCTGACTCCAAAGTTATTAAACCAGTTCTGGAAAGGCTGTTAAACTGGAAATGAACAAATATCTGCTAAAAACCTGTGTAAAATATCTGCTCAAAACATCCCCAACCCAAACTTAAAAAGGCACTCAGTGTTTTAGAGGTATTATTCACACTCACTTATCGAAAACCTCTGACATTACCTAACAGTGCTTTACAAAAATAACATTTTGTATGAAGTGCTTCTCATGCCCATCTGTCATTAGTCACACTGTGAATCACATGGAGGTCAAAAAAGATCAGAAAAGGCAGAATATGTGACGTTCAGAACCTTTTTAAGTGCATGAATCCTATTGTTCTCCCACAAATATCAGGGTTTTGGATTACAGACTGTCCAAAGAAATATTTACATTTCTGTGTGTTAAATGTAAATGTTGCAGCTCAAAACAAGTGTGAAATATCTGACAGTTTCTTTTTGTTTTGGGAAGCGGCAGCAACAAGTGACACCATCTTGGGAAAAGCAGGAGACAAAGTGAATAGATTGGAACTGTTTTGATATTCTGGCAAGTTTTCCTTCACTTATTATGAGAAATATTAGATTTCAAAACTCAACGGTGGATTGGGTGACCTGTTCAGATGGCCGGATTTGGCACTGCAAGCCAACTGCAGCCTTTCCAGAGAGAAAGACTCATTTAGCCAAAAATATTCTCTAAACATCAATTAAAACTTCCATCACTCACAAACGGAAACATTCAGTACACCAGCTCTTGGCTCACGCCTCTACATACTCGTACTCCACAGGTGTTTGCACTTGACTCTGCAGGTGTGAACAAACTGCACTTGATTGACAGTTCCTCCTGTTAGTTTATATTGTGGCTTTCAGGGTGGGACACTGGTAGAGTTTGAAAAGTGTAGCTCCACCCAGCTTCAAGCCGAGCACATAATGAGCCAGAATAAGTGAAGACACCTGTGCAGATTTGTGGGACCTTTAAAACCTTAACTATCACTTAAAAGCATTTTTTAGTATTTATAATTTATCCCAGCAATTATGACCATAAATTATGTCCTTTTCTGTTTTAATAAAATATGTGCAAGACATAAATTAACTGCAGTGGTGGGATGCAACTAAGTACATTTACGCAAGTGGTGTACTTAAGTACAATGTAGAAGTACTTGCAGTTTACTTGTGCTACTTTGTACTTGAGCTAAATTCCATATCAAAAGGAAATATAGAGAGAAGAGAAATGTAAAAATGGGAACTTCAGTGTAGATATAAGGATGGGAACTTTTTACAAAAAAGGGATATTCTGTGAGTGATTTATGTGTGTTACAGAGTTAAAGTAGTTTTTCCTCAAAGCGTCGATTCAGTGTTGGTTTAATTCAGTTAAGTGTCAGACTGTAGAGAAGAATCAGGAAAGACACTGCGGACCATTCCTGGAGAAATATGAGACAGTTTAAAGATTTTATGACATTATGATGGATAGTCTATAGCTTCTCTCTCCCTTTTACACACACATACACATGCATGCGCACGCACACACACACACACACACACACACACACACACACACAGCACTGGTCTGACAGAACTATTTGTGATAATGCCCCCTCTGAATCACTGCAGCAGTTAACCGATACGCTTCTAAAATTATGAATATTCACAGTTATGCTAACAGTCCTTCTTCTCTCCTACAGCCCAAGTGTTGCTTCTGACTCATACTAATGCCTTTGTACAACTTCATCACACACACACACACACACACACACACACACACACACACACACACACACACACACATACACACACACACACACACACACACACACACACACATTTTAACACACATCTCTCACTTCCTTGTCACTGGCCCGAGTGCCATTGCTACGACGCTCTTGCAACAGGCATCAAAACGGACACCTGTCATCAGTGCACAGGTCCCTGTGCCCACTGTTGCCCCCTGTGGATACTTATAGCCCACTGCAATTATGTTGTTCCATTAGTCATCCTACGCATGCGGTGATGGGCTGCTGGCTATACTTAGCCACCGTCATGGTCACTCTTGTGCAAATGAGAGATTTTACTGACTGATGCTGGTGGTTGGCGTCAAACACGATGAATAGAGATGAATAATGAGTAAACAGCTGTTGTTGACTTGTGATAGTGGTAAGTTTGTTTGCGCAGGGAACAATCATTGCTCATTAATGCGTGGTCAACTATTATTTTGCGTCTTTGTTATGTTAGAAAAATTTACATCAGAAGGTTGAATCTGGTATGTAATTGTGTAGAGAGCTGAAGCGCTGCCCCCTCATAGTTATTTTCAGCATTTTAAGACTTACTCTTATTTCTCTTTTTCCCCAAGAGTTCAAGGTAAGATGTTAGGTGTAAGCTTCTGCTCATTTCTTACCTGTATACTGCTATAGCAACCTCCCCATGGCAACAAAACTGAAAGAAAAGATAATTAATCAAGATTGAAAAACAACAAAAAAAAATTGTTAGCATTCAACAACTACATATCCCATGAGTCTTACCTTTTGGTGTGGTGTCAAAGTCTCATTGGAACTGTAGTTATTTAATGCTAACACAATGCTAACAAAGTATTTGTTGTCTTGTCTTATGTGGTGGTGATTGTTGCTTGACAAGAGCTTCAGCCATTGTTTAGTTTATAAATAAAAGTAAAGAAATTAAGTTTGATTTTGAACTCGCAACGTTTCTTTTTGACTAGAGAGCTGTTAATGCTAACGTTAGCTATGTAGCAATAGCAAACTTACCAATAGCTCTTTTAAAATGACAAGATATTTTACTATTCTGTACAGCAGCAGAGATGCATTTATTTAGCTTTCCACAACCGTTGACATTTTGGGAAATATACTGTCCATTAAATATGAGGCTGTGACCTGGAGACGGTTAGCTTAGCATATCTTAAATACTGGAAACGGAGGCAAACAGCTAGCCTCTGTTTAAAGGTGAAAAAAATCACCATGTCTCAGTTTTTAACATATCTTTATATCTTGTTTAATTTGCACAAAAAACCAACAACATTCTGTAGTTTATAGGTACTGGTTTTGTTAATATTTTTTGGCTGAGTGCATTAACTTTCTTGAGTATTGGCATGGCCACGAGGTGCCCAGGGAAACAGCAAATTAATTACAGTCATCCAGCTGCAAAACAGGTTTTAAAATCCGTGGTTTGATCATTATTTTCCAACTCACTGCCGTCCCCCAGCAGTGCCGCCAACAGGTGCCAAATTTTACACTGGCATCTGCAATTATCCTGCAGCGTTTGAAGGGAGCCATTATGGATCATTGTCAACACAGAGCTACATATTAGAATGCCAAAAGCCATTACATTATCAGGTCACATGAATTGAAAGAATTTGTAAACACGGTTGGAGTTGTGGAGCAGAGGTTAGTAATAGGAGAGGGGACAGGACTTTGGCTCTTTATAGTGCAGAGTTGTTAATGTAGTTGGAGACTCTCATGCCCTCTACTGAGAAGCGTTGATCTTGTTGAGGTGCAGCTGTCGTGGATGAAAACTCATGAGCATAAACTCAAGTTTTTTTCAGTCGCTAATCTGAACAAACACCAAGTTCCTGCAGCAACCCAGTTTGAAAATCATTTCAGTTTCCTGTCGCCACTGCAGAGGGAGAAAGTTGCAGACTCCAGTGCTGACGGTGCACATGGACACTTTATTTTGTGACTGGACTGTTAAAGTTTTAGTAAAGTTTGGGGCTGGCTTCTCCTGTTTCTCTCTGTCATAACAGGAGGTGATATTCCTGTTTCTGTGACTTTTTAGATTTAAAATGTTTTGGGTTTTGACAGTTTGACTGAATATGAGTCACTTCCTTCAATGCAATTGTGCGAATAAGTTACATTAAGTTTAAGTCAGCAGTTTGATGCAGAAATAGGGAATTATAGACCGACAGTAAAGTAGAATCTGGTGGAAATAAGGAAAGATTGTCGATTTGTCTGGAGTAGATAGTTCTGTAAACATGCAGAAATTACAATTTTGACACTATATGATCATGTGGATGTGCAAGAGCTGTGAAATGAGTTAGTTCAGAATATGCATGTTAAGCAACAGAAGAGAACCAAAGCATAAAAGAATATCAAAATATATAACAAATAAGAGAATTAAGAAAAACAACTGTGACTTAACAGTGACTGAATATGTGCTTCACTGGCTGCCTGCTTATCAAAATCTCCAGATGGAAATACCATACGTAGGATGTGACAACGTGGCAAAGTTCACAACATCGCTATCTGTTTTCAGCATCACTATCATCACGTTTATTGGCTGAAGGTTACAAAAAAAAAAAAAAATGTATCCATAGAGTTGAGACGAGGCTTGGATGCTGAGGCAGCGGCTGGAGGTGGTCCGTAGCAGCATCAGCTGTGCGTGGAGGGGGCGGCAAATGTTGTCAAGGATGAGGAAGGTTTCCTCCTCATCCTCCCTCTGCTGCTGTCTCAGGAGTCTCTGCGACTGTCTCTGCACTTATTTTGTTATGTTTTGTGTTGTTTCTCTTTTTCCAGTGGATGATGTTACGTACAGCACGGATGATTTGTCACCAAGGTATTTCCACTGCAGCTAAAATTGAGTTTAGGAGAATACATGAACCACAAACATCAGCAGCATTTCTGATCTTATTATTTTTGGACAAAGGATCTGTAATTGTCTTCAGAGCAGACAGAGATACTAATCTCTGCTCTGCAGCTAGAAGACGTGTTGTGCGGAGTGTAAAGGGCAGTTTTTCTTCATTGGAAACCTGCGCTCTTTTGCTTTTACTATCTCTATCATTATGGCCATATCCACCTACACATAAAACTCAGCTGAATACAAGTTCATGTGTTTTCTCTGGATGAAACTGATGTGGGAGATGTAGGGAATCATTTCCTGGTGGAGAGGCAGGTTGAGGCAAAGTGAATATATGAATAAAAAAAGCAAAATTATCACAAACATCTCCTGGAATTGATTGAACTTTACAGGCTGATTGATCCCACAGTGAATTCCTCCTTTACAGAACCATTTCCATTTACATTATTTAACTTAAATCTTGAAACATTTACCAGATAATTCCTTGTTTTTAAAAAAAAATATACCTTTCAGGTATGCATTGCCTGCATTAGTTTCTTTAGTTACATATGAAAATCAAATAAAAAATTCAAACTATAATAAATTGAAATTTTCAACAGTTGGAACATGGATAGTTTTGGAGAAAGCCATAACATCTCACAACGCCACTGCACCGCCACAGTATGAACAGTGTGTGAAAAATGTTTTCTTTGAGTTTCACATTTCCACAAACTGATTTTACCCCATTGAAATAAATGGAAACTACAGTTGTTGGTTGTTAACTCTGTGTGATAAACCACCTTAATGGGACACAAATTACACTTCATTGTCAGAGCAGTGTCCTTTGAATGAAGGTCTTTTAAGACTGACTTTTCGTCTCCATTCACTTTGCAACTCTCCCTCACTCATCACCTCACTCTGCATGGTTCATGCTGGTTTCCTGCTCTGAGCTGCAGCTAGTTGCAGTGGCAGCTGCTGACGAAACTCTTCACCAGACTCCTGTTCTCCTCTCCATCTGCCTCAGTGATGCGTAACGTGGCGAAGCTGTGATCGGCCAACATCTGGAGTGTTGGGAGTTTTTGAAAGAAAAAAGGTTGAACCCACCGATCCCATTGGGGGGCGCCACTGTGCTTTCTCCGCAGCCTGTCAGGGCACTTGTCTGGAGGCGGACAAACTGAATCCTGCAAATCTGGACACTATGACGTTGTCCATCTGCATCAAGCTGAGCTTCTCCATGAGCAACTGATCTCTCTCATCCTACACTGCTCTCTAAAAATGTAAAAAATCTTAGGTGTTGTCATCTTTTTATTCACTCTACAGCCCGGGTGAAGTAACTTCTTCCTCATCTCCAGCCCTGAAAGTGTTCTTTTCATTTCGAGTTTTATCTAACCAAATTGCGCAGTTATCTCACTGGCAGATACATGAAGCTGTGGTCTGATGAGTGACAGGTGGGGATGTTATCCTAAATCAATTATTTGTACCAGTGCCTTCAGTGTCTAAAAAAAACGGAATGGAGTATTCAGGGCTGATACCTATGTGTGTTTTTCAGTTAAGAAATGGTCTTTTGTAAGTGTTTGAGTCACTGCATCACTCTGTCATCACTCCCTCAGCCAGCATGTCGGTCAGTCCGTCCTTCTGTCCAGTGATGCAGCAGATCTTTGGCCAAATTTCTCTGCAAGAAGGTGTAAACTACACAGGTTTTTTTTCTTTAAGTCATTAAGTCAATATTTGCAAAATAAAATCTGATGTTCCCTTTCCAAGAATATTCATTAACGACCTGTTGATTTTTGCCATTGTAAACGCTTATTTCAGTTTCATATATACGGCTCCGTTCGCCCCTCGACTGATCCTCTCTCCCAGAGAAGGGGGGGGGGTGTAATTTAGTTTTCTAAAACTCCACTCCTCTCTACAACTCCCCACAGATTCCCACTTCTGGGCTCAGCACTCCATCTCCTCCGCCTCCTCCCTCCACCCAACTTCTGACAAGTCTTGCCCTAACTGTCTCTTCATCTGCTTCTTGTTAAGTGCTCAGTGCGTTCAGCAGCATCAGATTTTCTGGTCTCTCCCGCTGGGTTCCCGGCTGCTGCTGCTGCTGCTGCTGCTGCCTGCAGGTGCAGAAACACCTTGTTAGATATACAGTGTACGTCTCCTTCTGCTTATTACATTTCTAGTCTGCCAGCTGGAACCGCTGAGCAGCTGCAGGCCCACTGACGTTGTGATTTCCTTAACCCAGCTTTAATTTTCAGTCCCGGCTTTTCTCCTCTCTTTTCATCATTTTATCTTTTATCTTATCTCCTCTGTTTCTCCCTCTCTGTGCGTCTCTCTTTCTCTGAGGGAATTACATAAGTCTGTGTGTGCGTGCGTGCGCGCGCATGTGTGTGTGTGTGTGTGTGTGTGGGCAGCATTGCATTTTATATAAGGCGGACCTGGAAATGGCTAGCGAAACACTTGGGTCTTGCTCTCTGTTTTGTTTTCTCTCTCTCTCTCTCTCTCTCTCTCTCTCTCTCTCTCTCTCTCTCTCTCTCTCTCTCTCTGCTCGTCTTTTAGCCTTGTGTGGTTGTGTGTTGGGTCTTCGGGTTGTGGATCTGCGTGGTGGCTGGCTCCAGATATACAAAGAGGTGACTCTGCGGGCCCACTCAGAGTCACACACACTCATACACTTATTATTTATTTTTTCTTTATAAGCACACCTTGAAATCAGAAGTATTGAACTGCTCATTTGAAGATGATGTTGACTTGTAGTGCTCGTGTGAAGGGAGTATGTTGTGACGTTAGGAATACCTGAAGTGTGCATTTGA
Organism: Seriola dumerili; assembly: GCF_002260705.1. Classification (NCBI taxonomy): domain Eukaryota; kingdom Metazoa; phylum Chordata; class Actinopteri; order Carangiformes; family Carangidae; genus Seriola; species Seriola dumerili. The sequence goes on along the minus strand of NW_019174786.1, from coordinate 1,176,649 downwards.
CAGATGAAGCAGTTTCCGCTTTATTTATTTGCAGTTGACTGTTAGACAAGCCCCACCCCTCTTAGTTACTGTTGCTATGCCGGTCAAGCTTTCCATTCACACATGGCACATACAGTTTCAGTATTATGTTTAGCACTTTTTAGCCCTAGTATTATAGTGCTGTATTCAAAAGAAAAACTTAAATTATTAAAGGTTTAGATGCTTATTACAGAAAAACTTTCTTGGACAAGCAGCACAGAGATCAGATTTAAGCTTCGCAGCATGTTTCACTTGTACAAGAGAAAGGGATTTGAGGAACAATCAGTGTAAATAAAGAGCAGAACAGAGCCAACAATGTTCCTCTAAACTCTGGTACTAGTATGGCTGTGCTCCCTGTAATCTGTAATCTCACAAGGTAATATAGTTAGCTAATTAAAGAAGAAGTAAAGCTAGGTTGCTAACATTTGCAGCTCACGTTAGAGCACTTTTAGGAAGGGGTTTAGAAAACTGTCAATACTTCTCATTTCCAAACAAGATCAGGAAATTCTTCCACAGTTGTTTGCTGAAGTCTTGCAGCTGTCGGCACGAACCTGTGGCGATTACATAACACTGATCCCCTCTTTTGATTGACATCTCTTGTGCTTGATTCTTCAGACCTCTAATGCTATTTACCGTCTACTGTTAATGGTCCTACAGAGCACAGATTGACACATGGATAACTGGTTTCCCCCAACAGGTGGGGAGACTTACGTAAAAGGTGACAGAAGGTGATGGAAAATGTGGAAAATTTGAATGTGTTTTTGAATGAAAGCAATATTCATGATGCTTCCTCTTATACCACTGACAGGTTGAGGCATCATTGCTTAGAAATTAACTTTAGTGCTCTGATGTGAGGGAGGAAGTGACAAAAAAAGTACAGATTATTAATGGAAACACTTCACAAGAAAAAAAGACCTCTGCACCCCGGAAAACCTGTCACACCTTTAACATAGTGTGTGTGTGTGTGTGTGTGTGTGTGCATGTTTGTGTGGACATACTGTATAATTGTGTGTTCAAATGTGTGTGTGTTGTTGTGTTTGTGCGTGCGTGTGCATGTTTGTGTGGACATACTGTATAAATGTGTGTTCAAATGTGTGTGTGTTGTTGTGTTTGTGCGTGCACGCGCAACTCCAACTTGTCAGAGAGAGAGAGGGTGTTTCACTGAGTGGGAATGCCTGGTAGGACGTGGGGATGATAGGGGTTTCCATGGCAACCATCTGCTGCTACGCTCGCAAGCGTTCGCCGGCAGCCCACACAGTGTGACATCCAGCAGCAAGCCAATCTGAAAGAGAGAGAGAGAGAGAGAGAGAGAGAAAGTAAGCCTGTGATTGAATGTTAACATGAGAGAGCCAGAAATAAGGAAACACACAGGTTGTTAGCTAGATGCATTTATGCAGAAAGTGTAACTTCAAATAAATAAACTCTGTAGAAATATGTTGAGTTTTTTGGTTGTTACAGAGAAAACAGAAGGAGGAGTGGTGTACCACATTCAGAGCCACGCACAGCTGCACTCAACAACACTTTGAGTGATTATAGAGCGAACAGAAGGATTTAAAGCTGCTTTCGGATTTTTGATTCAAAGTTTGGTGAAGGATGACTTAGTTACAACCACTTTCAGTTGCTGGAAAGTTATTATGTCAAACATGAACCACAACTTCCCTGTTTCAAATCTGGCCAGGAACCTTTGCTGCTTCTTTCTCTCCCTGACTTCCTCTCATCTCTCCTCCTTATCTATCTAGTAAATCTATGACGTATCAAAAAGAAAAACAAACACTGTTTTTGTTTTGTTATATGAGACAGATGATACGCTTTTCTGAACTGGGGAAAAAAATGACATTAAATCTGACCAGAAGCTATGATAAATAAGTTTTTGTACAATCAAACCTGTGTTTCAGATGCAGGAGGTGGGCAGTACCCAGCGAGGCTCTCCGCGGGCCTTCAGCGTCCTGGATCGTCTGCTGCTCACACACCCTGTGTGGCTGCAGCTGTCGCTCAACCAAGACACTGCCCTCTACATCCTGCTCAGAGAGCCTGTTGGGGTGAGCACCGATCAATCATAGTCAGCATTAATACATGTTGGGCCTGTTTCTACAAGGGAAACATTATCATCTTATCAGTCTAAAACTGTGGGACTTAGCTGACATATTATTTAAGATGTAAGATTTATGCAATAAGATTTTACTTTTTATCATTTTGACTGAAGCTAAAAAAAAAGGAATAGTTCAACATTTTATGAACTGATTATTCCATTTAAAACACTGGTATCTTGTTGTTTTAACAAAGATGAAACAACAATTATTTTGTTCAAATGTTGTATTGAATGGGTTAGGGTTGTCCTTTATCTTGCATGGCTAAAGAGACTTTTTTGGAAAAAATGCTTTTTTGCTTCATAAACGTGAGATAAAAAGACTGATACCACGTTCATGTTTGTGTGTTTCGTACAGAGTTGAAGCTAGGAGGCAATTACCTGAGCTTAACATAAAAACTCATTACAAAATCCACTTAGCGAGACATTTAAAGCTCTATAATTAACACCATATCTTGTCTGAATAAACCACGCACAAACAGAACACTCCTGTGCTAATAGCAGCCTTTATACACCGAAATATTTCATTAAAGTGGATGCACTTCACATTGCTATTTGCGCCAACTGTGTCTTCCCCTGAAAAAAGACAATAACATCCCTGTACCTCTGGTGCTTCCAGACCTTTTTGGTGCGTAAATGCAGCTCCAGCCAGAGGAAGGTGCTGTGTTTCAGAGCAGCAGCCGACACAAGTGCCTCCTCTGTTAAGGAGTGCTTCATCTGTGAGGAGGACTCCAGTGAGTATAAAACAAGCTGGACTGGCGTGTATTAGCCAGCTGTAGCTACATAAATACACATAATGCTACATTTCTGTGCTTCACGGGGTGCAGCGCAGTTCATACACTTACTGTTTGAAGTGATGTGGGTCGGAAATTTATTCTTCCTGGTAAATTTGAACAAGTTTCCCACTGCCTCCTCAGCTGTCAATCAAACTGTGTCTGTTCTATAACCAGCATTTGCCTTGGAGAGCTCAGCACTCAGCTTCCCTGACTTGTGTCGACTGGTGGCCTTCTACTGTATCAGCAGGTAATGTATAATATTCACTGAAACATTAAAATGAAGTGAAATCTTAATATAGATATTATAAACACTAGTGTGTGGAAACAGTGTGTGTCAGGCCCATATTTCTGTTTCAACATGACAGTGCCCATGTGCACAAAGGCCTTGTCATCCAGCATCAGTGTTGGACCTCGCTAATGCTCTTGTGGCCGATTGGGTGCAAACTCCTGCAGCCAAGTTTGGAAATCCAGTGGAAAGTTTGGAGGCTGTTACAGCAACAGATTAATGCCAAGCCATGTTCATCAATTACATATGTGTAATGTTCTGGTGTCCATATACTTTTGGCTATTTAGTGTACCTGATGTCATTCAGCCCTTGTGTACAATTGGTTTAATTTATTCGATTGTTGATTTTTTTTTTTCTTGTCTGCAGAGATGTGCTGCCTTTCCCACTGGAGCTACCAGAGGCCATTGCTAAAGCTACAACTCACCGGCAGCTGGAGGCCATTTCTCACATGGGACAAGGTACAGTCACTGCATACTTGACTGTGTCACTTGCCCTAAATAATAACAGATACTTTTCTCAGGTATTTTTAGCTGCACACTTTGTGTTTAGTGCTAATTAGCAAATGTTAGCATGCTAACACACTAAACTAAGATGGTGAACACAGTAAACATTAGAGCTTTTCAACATCAGTGTGTTAGCAGTGTTACTGTGAGCAGGTTAGCATGTTGACATTAGCATTTAGCTCAAAGCACTGCTGTACCTCCCAGAGCTGTTAGCATGGCTACTTCTTTATGCTACTTTTCATATTGCTCAAGTCCCTAAATAAAAAAGAAAAGAAAAACACAAGCAAGAAGAGAGTAAAAATGTTAGCATGTAAAAATTATTGCCAAAGGTTTTATACCTTCATTTGGTACATAAGATTAGCTTGAAGTCCCTCTGTAATAGCCTCTTCACCAGATGAGCTTTAGGAATTTAAAAACATATTTTAAGGACAGGATCGCTAAGGGAAAACAAAAGTAACATCTTGCAAATCTAAAAATATACTAATAAGCAACTAAATAAGTAACTGCCAGGTTGTATCTATTTTAACATGGTAACATGTAGGACCTGCAGAGTGGTGGCACAGAGCGAGGTGTGACTTCATGATGGCTAAAACTGACACAAGTAAGATGCAGGATGTGTCTCACTGACTGCACCTCAAGCATAACCAGACTCTTTCTCACCATGGTTCTGCAAAGTCAGTCTGCTCTAGTCAGCTCACAGGAGAAAAAATGTTTATATTTCTTAGCAACCAAAAAAGGAAAATGTGCTGCATTAATGGGCTGCATTTTAACATAAATGATTAATTATCACATTAATTTAAAGCTCTTTGTAAACCTCTATCTTAAGCCTGTTTGCTGCATTCTACATTGTAATCTTCTGATTTGGATTTGGTGAGTTAATATCCATTGTACTAATGAATCTTTCATTGAAAATCCTTTGTATCTTCTTCTCTTTGTCTTCCTGTATTTTGCACCAGACTTCTGGAGCTCGCCGAGTGCCTCAGACATCCAAAATGGACCAGTGGACCTGTGTGCATCAACCAGTGGCAGCCAGGCCCAGACAGCGGTGACCCAGGACCGGTGTACCCTGCTGACCCGAGGCAGACAAGGCAAACTCTGCTTCATCAACCCGCTCTTCCTGCAGCTGGAGGTTAGCAAGGTTAGTGATGAAGGTTGTGTGATTATCTGTGCTTTTTGTCTCTCCCTTCAAGGAGAGTTTCATACTTTTTTACCTTAATTAAAAACGTCTATGTTCCTTTATAACGGTTGATGGAGAAAGATCAACAAACCTGTTGAAAATGTGTTTTAGAATTTGTCAAAAAGTCACAAAGGTTTTGTTCAGTTTGTGAAAAGTTCACTTTTATAAAAGTTACATCCATTACAAGTGCTCTACGGCCATCCTCCTTATATAGCTGCTGTTCACTTTGCACTTCACGTCATTCCCTTTGAAAGATAAAATTAGTCCACTCTTTCTTTTCTATAGCAGCCACAACTCACAAACCACAGTGCCTCCAATAAACGGCACCGCTTCAAGCGCAGCATTCGGCTCCGGCTCTCCGAGTCCTCCATGAATCTGTCCCTCGAGGGGGTCGGCTCCTACTCGCCTCCCCCGTCAGTGGAGCAGCCCGGTGGGTCAGAGAGGCTGCAGAAGACCGGCACTAACTCACAGAGGAGAGTTCATGCTGGGGCAGGGGTCCTGAGGAGAACTCCCGCTGTATCACCAGGTTCTGCAGAGGAAGAGGACCTGATGTCCGTCTATGTGCCTGAGGTAATACGTTTGAACTAATATCTAATCTAATATTTATTTGTCTTTCAGATCTTGCCTACACTGAGTGTTTTGAGTATTTTCTGAAACAGTGGTTCCAAACCCACTCAAAGTCGCAAAGTAAATCTGACAACACACTTATCAAGAGAGGGAAGCTGAAAAAATATGATATTTTTCAATCCTTACAATCCTGTAAGGTCATGTCATGTGATTTGGCATATTAATAGATAATTTGACCTCTTTTGACCTCTTAAAAAGGGAAGAATAAAGCTCTTGTGGGTGTTTCAGGGTGGACAGCAGGCTAACACAGTGAAAAACATGTACCAGATTTATTATGCACATCGTCTCATTGCCTTGGGACAGTGCTTGGTAATAATTATTTGATTTGTTTTAAACATTTTGTAGTATCTGAGCTTTTGTTTTCTATGGGGGATTGTGAATATTAAGATGTTTAGAAAATGATCTGGCAGCCAAATGAATGTTTTTAATGTAACTTAAAACCTTAAGTGTTTCAAACTAAGCAGTTTCTTATGTTGTACTCTCAACTCATCTGGTGCTTCAGGCTCATACAAACACTGAGGAATAAGTTCAAAGTCAAACTCAGTTCCCCTTCTTCTTTTACAAAGAATTCACAAAGAAGTTTTTAAGTAACCCTTGTGTCTTGTATCATTGTGTGAGTCATCCGCTGATGTTTGTGTACACACCAGAAAAAGTCATAAATAAAAAAGATAATAAAAACTGATAAAATGATGACTTCTTTCCTGGTCTAGACATCTGCCAAGGTGGAAGAGTCTCCAAGGCCCCAGCCGTCAGCCGGAGCAGGGGAGCCAGGTATTGAGGTGGCGGCTCTGGCCCTGGAACGCCGCCCGGCTCCGTCCCTGGCCGAGCTCGACAGCAGCAGCTCCTTCAGCAGCATGGACGAGGACAATGACTCGGATTCGGATCCAGAGAGCCTGGTCCAAACCCAAACACACATCTACCAGCGCCCGCCACTCATGCGCTCCAGAGGCCGCGGCGGGCTGCACCGTATGAGCGAGGCCTTTGTCTGTTTCTTTGCTCCGGACAAGCGGCTGACGCGGCTGGTGGAGGAGCTGTCCAGAGACAGGCGCTCCATCTTCGGAGGCATGGTTCAAGACTTCCTGCTGGAGCAGAGAGAGGTGCTCAAATCCCTGGCCTCATCTTCGTCATCATCGTCCTCTTCCTCATCCCGGGTGACCTCTGTGCAACTCCTGCAGGGTCTCCGGCTCTTTTTGTCCCAGGCAAAGTGCTGCCTGCTGGACAGCGGCGAGCTGGAGCCTCCCATTGAAACCCTGGTGCCAGAGAACGAGAAAGGTAAACAAACAGAAACCTGTCAGTGTGTCAGTACACTACAATTACTCACAAGTAGAACACATTATATTTGAACCATACGTTGAACCATGACTTACAAACTTGGACTGTTGACTTTCAAATGGCAGTAGGCCATTGCATAGTATTGCAAAGAACAGGGATGATTAACTCTCATATGCCGAAACAAAAATTAGATTTGGGTTGCCACTTGCACCAGAATCGCTTTGCCAGGTGTGTCTTGTCCCCAATTTTATGAATGGTTTATCTTTGTCCTCAGTTAGAGTGAATGATTTTCATTCTGGATCAAGTAGTAGTAGTAGTAAAACAGCTGTTCCAGCTGTTCCAGGAGCTCAAATTGACCAGTGGAGGAATCTTTCTGATTAATGTAAGATTGATAAAAGACAAAGCAAGATATACAGTAGTTTGTAAATGTCTTATTACTGATTGATACTGAAGTATTAATGAATGATTTACTAACATTAATAAAGCCATCTTATAAACCCTTAACAAAGTACTTCCTTTTATAAAGTCCCTTTAAACACACACTACAGTATCCCTGTATATTGCCAAAATTGTCAATTTTTTAAAATGTTTTTGTTCAAGCATTTACTTAGATTTGTTTAAGAAAGTGGAAAGAATTGTTCTAGTTTCTTCTCAACAATGATCACACCTGGGAGCTGCCCAGTGCCTCCAGTCTTTCACTGTTCATCACGGAGAGCCTCCAACAGAAAGTAACATAGAATCTGTTTTTGTTTTTCATTTAGTAGCAGAAGTAGAAGAGTAAATCTGGAGTCTTATTATGTTTTCATTTGGTTTCAATCCTAATCTGCTCGTGCGTAACTTTCAGCGGACAGTTTGAGTTCTTATGATGGAGAGGGAGAGAACAGCTGGAGGAATTAAATTAACTGAAAAGAGGTGGAATAAAAATCTTTCACTTTAACTGCAGAGCTAGAGTAGATAAAAGTTACGATTGAAGACAATATACAGCAACCAACGGGATTTTACAACCGGGAAATCCATAAGTGGTCCTTATGAATGGTTCAGTAAAGATGTAAAAATGATTAATAAATAATATACCTTTGCAAAAGTACATACAACATCTCTGCAGACCAGTGACCTCTGTCAGTGTCTCTGAACAACACCTGCATTTCCACTTATATGCATCCACAGGCTTTTAACATTATTGCAGCCATTAGTTTCACTCAAAATGAATCCCTTATAAAATATGCCTATTCTGAAGTGTTCCCAATTAAAATAAAAAGCGTATTTCAATTTTAAACTCTTTTGATTTTATTGGCAAAAGAAACTCAAAGTAAGTTAGTCTCGCTGAGTGAATTAGTTAATTGAATTTTGCTGATTGAGCTCAGAACGTAATCCAGCACAGTCTTCTCAACATGGTGAATTTCTCATATGCATGCACGAACAGTTCATCATATCAAATGAGAAGACGATGAGTGCAGCAGGAGACCACAGGAGAGAGAGAGAGAGAGAGAGAGAGAGAGAGAAATGTGGGAAAAAAAACGGTACTATTAGAAAACACTGATTCAATAGACACGGTGCCAGAGGACGCAGGTCTATGGAAACAGACAGCCTTTTCTGTTAAATGGTGGGCTGCCCAGGCTCCAGGCTCCAAGTGAAAGGCACTGTCAACACAAAGTAGTTTGCGTGGGGGGTAGAGCCTCATTCACTGGAGCTCATATTGTCTCTGGTATTTAGAAAACAGCATTAGGAAAGCCCTGCCCGACGCGCCTGCACTCACATCCATCAAACTCAGTGTGATTCTTCTCATTATTGTAAAGGCATCGCAGGGTGTTGCTTTGGAGGGATTGTAGTTAGATCTTTTGACACGGCCATGTGCGTAGGTTTTTCTTTTTCGGACTCCTTTGTGTGCGGCTGAGTGTGTGTTTGCAGGTGTGTTTGTGTGTAAATGTGTGTGATGATGGATGGTTGCCTGGCAGTGCAGAGGCTTCAGGGGAGAGTGGTTGGCCGCTGCCTTCCTTCCTCCCTTCCTTCCTTCCTGCGCTCTGATTCTGATTTATCTCGCTTTGCGTCGGTGGGAGACATTTGCATTTTTTTTCTCCCCCTCGTTTATCATAAAAAGATATCACAGTCCCACGCTCACTTGAAGAGCAGCACGATTCAGGGGAGGGTGGGAGGGAGGGATAGAAATAGGCAGGTTACTTTGAAAATGTAATCAGTTACAGATCTGTGAGTAAGAGCAAAAAAAAAAAAGAAAAAAGTCATCTTTTTTCAGGAGTAGCCAGCAACTGGTAAGGCTGTAATCACATTACATGTAATCTGTTACTCTCCAGAGCTGTGAAAGAAAGAGGGATGCTGGGATTGAGCAGAGGGGGAGTTGGAGGAACAGAGTATGGAGGGCGTAAATTAATCACAGGGGGGAATGATATAGTAAGGTAGATGGGGGGAGATGTTGGGGGATTATAAGGATGGCGAGGAGGGAGAGGAGGATATTGATGATGAGTGGAAAACAGCGTGCACTGGAGAATTGTTACACACATAGTCAGGACTGCCCACTGGCTGCAGGAGAAAACACTGAGGGTGTGTGTTTCCACGTGTGAGAGCATGCATGTGTACTGTACACGTACACGAGTTTCTGTATCACATATCACTGTTGTCAGGCCAAAAAAAAAAAAACCTGTATCTTCAGAGCAAAGAAAAATAGCAGTGTTTTTGTTTTGTTTCCTTATTCAGCAAATATATACAATATAAAACATTTAATAAATAGTTTATAAAGACATTTTAAGTGTTTATTATTATCTGTTTCCAGCCTCCACTTATATCAGCTTACAACTACACTATAGTTTATTTACCATTCGTTAAATGTGTATATGTTGCTTATAAGTGTTAAATAGGGCACATTTGATGGAGCTGAGTAATGTAACACATTACTTTTGCTGAGTAATTAGTGAAGTAATGTAATTACTTTTTCAGTGGATAATGTGTATCTAGTAACTTAGAGGTCAGCTTTAACTTTATGTAAATGAGGTTGAAATTCGGCTGCAGTCTCCATAGTGACTTCCTGAAACACTGACCATAAAGAAAAGAGGAAGGAAATACATGAAGCAGTGGTGAATCAAGAAGTTTTGTCTTTACCTGCCGTGGAGGAGAGCAGCATTATTGTAGTTACTGGGATCCCTATTTTGTATTTCTATTAAAATGCTCATGTAAAAGGTTGGAGAAAATCATAGCTACATTATTTACTTACTTAAGCTAACTACCTTGTTTGTGTACCTAGCTTGTGAGCATTAGCATCCCCTCAGTGTTGTGTAATTTGTTTTGCTTTCAAAATGAAACTTTGTGGTTTCAAGGGCAGCTGTGTTCTGTCACTGTTACACACGACAGCAGGGCACAGCCTCCTGGAGGCTCATCTTCACAGTGGGGTGTCCAGGTTTAGCACCATCATGCCTCACTGACCATATCTGGCAACCCCCGTCTGTAGCTGGAGCACAAGTGCCTGGCAGCTCGATAAGCAGGTTAGCTTTGTGCCCGTGCTGCCGGTGTTTATTTTCTTAAATTCCTGAAATAGTTCTGCAGTCAAAACAAGCTAATGAAGAAACCTGGTTAATCCGGCCGTGCATGTGGGTAAATGTGTGAAATAGTGGGTATTTTTATGGTGCCGACTGTAGTGAAGAGTGATTTGGATTTATCACACAATATGCACTGTGATAATCCCTGATTTAAAAGCACACTTAGTTGATTTTACACAAGGTCGACAAAAAAAACCTTAACACCTCCACAATCTGATGCAATCCGGTTCAGCAGCCCTGCAATAAATTCTACCTTCGTGTAAGTTACAGTGGTCAGTTTTTTGGTGTGAAAAGTGTGATGTTGACTCAAGTTTTTGATATAGTTGATATGATAGAATTTGTGATTCTGGATTACATCATCTTGTTATAAATGTGTATGTTAAATAAAAGTGCACTGTTTAGTTTTTGTTTGTATATCCTTTCCTCGTGTTGTGAAATCATACAGCTGTGTAATTTTGTCGGACATATATTTGAAGTCATATCATGCATAATATGGACCTGTAAAATCAGATGACAAGGTGAAAAGGTACATTTTTGACTTAAATTGCATCCGTCCTGTGTGGATGATGGATTTAGCTTTAAATGACGTTTGTACTGATTATTTTTCCTGGGTATGTACAGTATTATATTCTGTGTTGTTTCAGTAAAAAAGGGCAAGTCACAGTCTTTTCACCCATGCAATCAGTAAGACAATCAGAAGAAACAACTCAGCTCTGCACCAAGCTAAACCTCCTTGTTATATATTTAAACATTTCTATTGGCAGAGCCTTTCTACTTGACACTTCATTTGGCCTAATGATTCCCATTGCAATGATCAGCATACCTTTCTGGGCCTCTTGCCAGTGCCTCTAGATATGTAGACACATTTCTCTACCAACAAAAGCCAAATAAATAAAACAATTCTCTCAACTGTACAAAAAATGTTCAGTTTCAGTCTCCCAAATAATGAAGGCCTCCCTCTGCCCCCCAGATCTGGCACTGGAGCGAGCCATGTTCTCCTGCGTGCTCAGGCCTCTGAAGTCCCACCTTGAAAAAGCCCTGGTGGCGTTGCACAATCACGACGGCTCCAGCCAGTGTCTCACCCGGAACCTGCTCCGTCTGAGAGGGGACGCCGCCATGGAGCGGCTCGGCGTGCGGACGGGTGTCCCGGACAGCCGCGGGGTGGAGAGGGTGAAGCAGAAGCTGATCCTGATGCAGCGGACGCACTCGCCAATCGACAAAGTGCTGCTGCTGCTGCAAGTGTGCAAGTGCGTCCACAAGGCCATGGGGTCCTTACATGGTGAGACCAAAGTACATTGTTATTTTCTGGGATTTTAAAGCGGTCCTTATTTGAAAACTACGCTCATTTCTCAGAGATGAGAGAAAAAACAAATGTCAAAAAAGTGTAAAATGATAGACTTATCTAATACTTACACTGTCCTACTGTTATTTCCTCTGCAGGACAGGAAGTGAGCTGGGAGGACTTCCTGCCATCGTTGTCTTATGTGATTGTGGAGTGTAACCGGCCTCACATCCTGATAGAGGTGGAGTACATGATGGAGCTGCTGGAGCCCTCCTGGCTCGGAGGAGAGGGTACGATCTATATCAGTTTAATCAAACGTGCCAAACGTCCTTTTCAGTGGTTAAATCGATCGGACAGATTGTGTTGTTCTTCTGTGGAACAGGGAGGATTACTGTGAGTACAGCAATGAGTGGAGCAGTGCCAGCATTTATACAGTTTTTCATAAACAGCCAGGTCAGCAGGTAAATGAACAGATGTGGATTTGAGTCACATGACTTGAACTCTATTCAGGCTCATGTCGTGACTTAAGCCTCAGCTGGACAAAAACAAAAAGACTTCCTCAACTTCAGTGTCACTTTAGTTCAGCCTTAGGACTGAGGAGCAAACAAACCTTATGTTTACATTTTAAAGTGGCTTTAAATTAAGGAGTGAATGCTTTATAATTTGTTTATAATTCCAGACCCAAATTTTCACAACAAGCAACCCTTTTTGTATTACACATTGTCATTTAGTCCACTGTGAACAAAGAAATATTGATTTCTTGAGTAAGCGACAAAGCAACCTGCCAGAAGCCGAGTAGAGTAGTGAAGTTTTGATCAGTTAAGTCCATCATTAAAAGGTTATTCAGTGTAAGTGATTTAGTTTTTTCTTTTGCTCCCAGGTGGGTACTACCTGACCAGTGTGTACGCCAGCCTGTGTCTGATCCAGAGCCTGGACAGGGAGCAGCCGTTCTCAGGCTGCCTGACACCGGAGGCCCAGGAGGCGCTGAAGGAGTGGAGCTGCAGACGGAGCCGGGAGGCCCAGAAACAAAAGGAGAGCCAGCAGAACCAGGTAGATACCAAATGCTGCGACTGCAGTAGTGCAGCACAGAAACACTGGGAGCGTTGTGTGTGGGTTTGTATAGTATAGTATCGTATAGTGTCACACGCAGACGCCCTGTTTGAAGTGTAGACTGATGTGTGGACAGCAGGAACCTCTGCTTATTATGAAGTGAGATTTTCTCCAATGAACCATGTGAATGACACTCTACCGGCAAAACTGAACTTCTTGATGTCAGAGTTGCCGTTAGCGAAAACACCATATGTGTTTTGTAATTGACTGCAGGTTTCATGTCTCGTATATCTAGATCTCATATTTAGATCCCCGTTTATTGTTACCTCGGCAACAAGTACTCATCCTGGGGTCCTGGGACCACCTTCAAAGTAACCTAAGCTAGGCAGATGCCACACAATGTAGAGGCCAATCTGTGATTTGGTAGGTAGGAAAATAAAAGATTCATAATATAGTGTCCAGGATTCAAATCTCTCACCTTCTGATGGACAATTTGAATCTGAAGCTCTGGTTTTCGCTGGTTAGTAACTAGTTAGGCCGGTATTCTTCAAAGATTTGGTTGATTTGGTGCATTTCGAGTCTTTACACAGCTCGCTCAGATTTGAAAAGTCTTTTAACGTGTTTCTGGCTTTAGTGAATTTGTGTGCAGCTGACAACCTACCTGTTAGTCATCTGCCCTGATATCCCGGGCCTCAACTCCTGCTCTGTTTCAAACAGACTCTAAATATCATCGACATTTCACAGTTCCAAGTTCAAACACAGTTTAAATCCTATTTAATGTCTTTCAAATGGCACAGAAGACACAAACGGCAGCAAAAACAAGGAGATAATCCATCCAAAGAGGTGAGATGTGACATTGATTATACTGATTGTCCTCCATCTGTAACGATGTTTAGAGCAAGCAACAGTGACCCATGTTTCATTCAAGGTTGGTCTCAGGTTCAGTTGTTGCTGCTTAGGAAGCTGAAGGCAGCACTTTTAATTTTCTAGAGGTCAAGCAGAGGGTGAAGATTTTCGGTCAAACATCAGGACATCCATCACAAGTCAGACCACACGCCCGGGCTTCCCTCCTTTGCGTGCCAACACATTTCAAATTCATTTGAGGGGATTAGTTTTTAGACATTTTTAGAGGTAATCCGCTGATCTGGGGCTGCCGGCTTACAATGGGGCGTGCACTAATGCACACACACACACACAAACACACACACACACACACACACACACACACACACACACTTACTTTTACCTACACTCTCCTATTATCACTCTCCCGGCCCCAGATTGGTATAACAGTCCACCAGATGCCATGGAAGAAAGGCATTGTCATCCACAACGTTTCTGTCTCGTCACGTGGTGCCTCTCCTGGCTTCAAATAGCCGATCTAACTCACCCGGCAGCCAGATTTTCCACTGACACAGGCGGGGATCAGTGAGCCAAGTGCTATGAAGAAGTGGGCGGTCAGATAACATGAAATTTATTGAGCCGCATCTACCCATCGAAGCAGGCAAACACAATATGCACACGGACAGCGAGGAGCTCAGTGACTCTGTAAGTTTTGACGCTGGACGACCTGTTGATTATAATTGCTGGTGTGTGTTTTCTTTTTTCTTTTTTTTTTTCTTTTTTTTTCTTGAGTAAATTTGGCTACTTGTGCATCTGTGTGTGAGAGTTGTGTGTGCAGGTAGAGTTGGATGGGTGGTGTGTGTGTGTGTGTGTGTGTGTGTGTGTGTGTGTGTGTGTGTGTGTGTGGGGCAGAGAAGAGGATTCTCACTGGTTTCTCAAGATTGAATGTTTGGTAAAAGGATTATGTTCAGTATGTTTTCAGTGCAGTGTGTGTGTGTGTGTGTGTGTGTGTGTGTGTGTGTGTGTGTGTGTGTGAGTGTGTGTGTTTTGAAAGAGAGTTGTGAGGGCGTCTGTAGGTGGATGTATCTGACATTATATAATAGCTTAGGTACATCACAATTGCTGGTAAGTGTTTTAAGAGTGGCAATTGTTGAGACACTCGTTAGTTGTGTGGTTTTTAGTTTGTTTTTAGTTTTTTTTTGCTCTGTTGAAAATGTGGGAAAGTTTCTGTTTGGATTAAAGTGCAGAGGGAAAACTTCACCACAACGCCGAGGTAGAGCTTAATGGATTATATTGTGTGAGTTTGGACGTGGACTTTACTCTAATGGATTAATTCTGGGAGTTTGTCAATGAAGCTGTTACATGCAGCAGAGAAAAGAGCAATTTCATGAGGATGATTTTTCATGTGAAGCTCTTGGACCTGCTGGTTGTATGTGTGGGAAGTAGAAGCTTTGTTGGAGAGAGAATTTCTTTTACGAACATCATTTTGACTCATTTATTGTAGTGGATTATCAGCTTGTGTGTTTGCACAGCTCTCACTCCTCCTCTGGCTCCATCTCTCTCTCTCCTCCCCCTCTTTTGCCCTCACTCCATAAGCCTCTTGACCTCTGTTTTGCATGAATACAGTATATAGTCACTATTTTTTTTTCTTTTTTATCTTTTCTCGCCCTTCCTCCCCTCCTCCCTCCCTCCCTCCAGAGGTGCGTTCGGATACTGTTCCAGGACGGGGAGAGGAGCGCCGTGCGGACGTTGCAGTGGAGAGCCGGGGAGACCAGCCAGGCCCTGGCTCAGCTGTGTGCCTCCACCTTCGGAGTGTCCGACCCGCAGCAATACACCCTGTACTGGCGCAGCGGCGGCGAGATGAGGGCCCTGCCGCCTCAGGCTCAGCCCCAGGACCTGGCCAGCCACAGCGAGGGAGGCCCCTCGCTCTCCTACCTGAGGACCGACCACGACTTCAGCAAGATGCGGCGGCTCACCAGAGGTGGCGCCGTGGACCTGAGCGAGTCGGTGTGTGAGGAGTGAGTGGGAGGGATAGAGGAAGGAGGGAGGAGGAGGAGGAGGATGAGGAGGAGGAGATGGTTGGTCGCTCTCGCTTTCTCTCTTTCTCTCTCTCTTGTTCTGTCTCTTTCTCTCCGGCGGTGTGTTGTGTCTCGTCGTGGGTCAGGACTTGTTGTGAAAAACTACAGCCCTTCTCCAGACCAGGAGCAGACCTGAAATGGTAAACTCTTCCTTAAATGGACCAACATGCAGAGCAGAGCAGGACCAACATAGGGACTGTTGCCAAAAGTTGTACTATGTACCACTCAGTGTGGCTGCTAGTGTAAAGGAGTGTACTATTTGTGACATGGAAAAATGTGTAATAAATGGATTTGGTTGTTATGTGAAACATGAACCCACAGTATATACCATGAAGGGATTACATCATTCAAACGTGAGGACGCTCAAATCCAAAGACAAATTCTGTGAGACTGCTGTTGCCTGGAAACAAAATCACTTCCTGTACGCACACAAGAAGGCAAATTGTCCACCGTGGTGATGTAACCCTTTCCCTGTATACTTCTGGGCACAATCTAAAAGACACTTGGATGTTTTATTACTTCACTTTTATGTGTAAAAGTCTGCAGATCTTTGGATGGAACCACATTGTTAAAGGGTTTGGGGATACAAACCTGTCTGTGCCCCCCCTGCGAAAAGAGTTTCACTAAAAGGTGAGATGTGTTTATCGCCAAGACCAAACCTCAATACCAAAGTGACAAAAACAGAAAAAGAGAGGCCCTTTTGTGATGCAACAGTTTACTTTGAAAGAAATCAGGTTTACAAGCTCGAAGGAAGCTTTAAATCAGCTATTTATTTTTAGAATCACCCACAGAGACAATTGTATTTTTACGTTTTTGAGAAACAGTGCAGGCTCTCCTCCTTGCTCGCGTATTCTATTAAGTGTTTTTGGCAGGTGCAGTAATAGGCGAGTAGGAGGGAAGTGATAGAAAAGCATCAGCTCTCTGTTTTTAAACCATGTGAGAATTAAAGAAAAAAACAAAAGAACATCACATCGACACACCGAGACAACCTGCAACAGTTTTACTGAATGACTTGCGAATGTAATCTTTTTTCCGGTTCAGAGTTTAATCCTCTCAGAACTGCATTCACACACATCATGTTTCAAATCACCGCTTTTGAGTTCTTCTGTTTCTCTTGGCCGCACTATTCAATGACACTGCGTTACAACCCGGACTGAGAGGACAGTCCGACCAATAAACCAGGACCTCGCGGTGACTGGTAGAATGTAAATGTAAAAGTCACCAGCTTCTGGTGGCTCCTGCTGCAAGTCATCACTTTCAACTGACTGTTCAACTCAGTGTCATTATCAATTATCATATTGTGTATTTAAAACTAACTTTTAATTGTTCAATTTGTTGGGTAGATATCGAACCTAAGTATGGATTTTCAACATATCTGGAGTTTTTAAATCAGCTGAGGAGGTTCATTTTCCAGAACTATGATGTGTTTTGAGCATTATTGCATGCTTTTTCATTTGCCGTGAAGGTTTCTGCGAATGTGGTGTATGTGTGCGTGAAGCATGTGTTCATTGTGAGAGCTCACTATTTCTTTTCAATGTAAACTCACATTACTGTATTTTGTCAGGTAATTCAGTATCGCAATAAAAGAAATTGCAATATCTGTTCACAGTGTTGTTACATGCAGTGTGCACTGATGTGCGATTGTGTTTGTTGTCGTATGATGTCTTAAACAAACTCAACCAGCAGAGGGAAGCAAATACTAACACCACCAGTTGACACCTTGCTGTTACAATACATAAATACCTTAAACTTTATTATATTATTATATATTATTCTATTAGCCCATGAAAGACAGAACTACACACTTTTTGCACATGGTTTAATTAGTGTGTATGATGGAATTCATTTAAGAGCATCTTAGAAAGATGGCAGCTCTTTAAAAAAAATTAAACATTTGTCTAATAGAATATTTAAACAAATATTTTCAAAATGCAAAAAAAACAACATTTTATCTTGATAGCTGGATTCAGAAAAATATCAATAACAGAGACTCATGCTTTGTTTCTAGTATCTATTTTGGCAGGTTAATCTTTATTTTTCATTTTAAACATTTTACATTTTCTATGTCAGTGGTGTTTTCAAGCCTATACTAACATTATTCTCATTAGTTCCAGTATCAGTTTACATCAAGAAAGTCCAAGGCAATGTGAGGTTAGATTCACTCCAAAAGTCCTGTATCATTGGCTGTAACTCATGATTTAGATTTCACCTAAATATTATAATTTGGGTCTGGTATGAGGTTGAATAAAGACCCAATTTAAGTGTCAAAAATGTCTCAAACTGCCAGTGTCCTTGTCCTTGGATCACCAATATTTTACCATCAGCTGTTTGGGTTGTGATGAACATATGAATAAATTCATGAGACTTTATACTGAACAAGATTTTATGGGACATTTTGATATGGATGTACTGTGATAAAAATGGGTCTTGATTCAACTTCACTGTAACAGGGATTATTTTTAATATTAGTTAACTTGCAATTAATTGAGCCATTGTTTTGTCCATAAATATCAGAAAATTACAGTGTTATAAAACAGAAAAAACAGCCAATCCACACATTTGAGAAGCTGGAACCAGAAAATACTTTTTGCATTTTTCTTGATCTACGACTAAAATAATGAATCAATTAATCCAGCACATGTGGCTGTGAGAAGTGAGAAGTGAGTTGATATAAAAAACGGAAATATTTGGGTGATAAAAAGATTTTTTTTTTTTTTCATCTGACTCCACCTCCCAGTTTCTGCAGCACCCCCAGGCCTTTCTCTTGGTACTCCGCTCTACTCAGCCAAAAGGAGTCCTTGTCCTTCATGATGTTGGCCAGCACGGCACCACCCAGGAACACCATATGTTTACGTCTGGGAGGGTCCTCGATGCGAATCTTAAACTTCTACACAGGTGATGAGAGAAGAGGGGAGATGCCATTAAAACACAGAGCACTAAATGTATATACATTACCTATATTATGCTTTTTATGATCTGTGTTTTTGTCTGCGTTAGAGATACAGACAAAACTACTATCAACAATTTAAACTCCAGCTGTGTCCCCCACTGCACTGTCCTCCAGCAGAGCAGAAATACTATGAATGTTCAAGTTCTTACTGATAGTTTCTGAGTGTCTCCATCCAGCACGCTCTCCAAGTAGAGCTGCTTGATCTCTCTCTCCAGTCTGGACGGAAGGCCGGGATACATGGTGCTGCCTCCTGACAGAACAATGTGCTTATAGAAGTCTGACCTGCACACAAAAACAGATGGTAGATGGGAAAATGATGACTGAGTGTTTTGAACGTGTATCTTCTCTCAGATAAAAATCTTTTTTTTTTAATAGTTGTACAGATTCATAAAAAAACAGCAGTGATGAGACTCAGACCTGAGGTCAATGTCTGCAGCCTGGATGGTGTTAAACAGCAGCTCGGCCACTCCCGCTCCCTCCACGTTGATGAGGTGGGGCTGGAAGAGGGCTTCAGGGGCCCCGAACCTCTCTCCACCCACATTCACCTGTCGGCCATCAGGGAGCTGCACCAGAGAAAGAAGACTGTTGGCTTTGGAGCCATTTCTGATCCTAAACAGACACAGTTCTTTGCCATATATTTTACATGTCATTGTATCAAACTCTGAGCCAGTGCTGTGATATACTTGGACCCATGGGTGAAATGAACAGACTGTATTTGGACAGTGCTTTCCAACCTGGCTGGATTTAAATGGTCACAAGTTCACTAAAGGGATAGACAAGATTTGATACACAAAATTTTCTAAAAGTGAAACAATGTGAGAAGGAAAAATCACTATTTGGTTGAACCAGTCACAACTCATGTCCACACTGAGGTTATAACCTCTTATAAAGGACTCACAAGGAAACTTTAGCTTGATTTTATCGGGTCACAACCCAAACAGGTTCAGTGGCACAGCATTAAGAAAATTCACTTAGCGCTAATTAAGATCATAAATGTAATTTATTGAATTTTAAGTGAATCATTTTTTCGTTTCATAATTTTTCTAATTATTCTGATGGCATACGTTTTTTTTGGGGGGGGGGGGGGGGGAAAAAAAATAAAAATAAAGAAAAGTAAGTATTTCAGTCTGCCAAAATGTATTTTGTGATACAGCCACTTGGGGCACCAAACTCAAAAATCTTCAAATTGTACCCTTAATTAAATTCAGAGAATAGTTTCCTGCTTCCACCTGTTTCCAGTCTCTGTGATAAGTGAATTGTACCTGATGCTGCTAGCTTGTTAGCTTAGCATACAGACACGAGCTAGATATTGATCTTCTCATTAAATCTCATTAGAAAAACAAGACAGCGAACAGAGCATTTCCCAAAAATGTCGGAACTACCCGCTTAGGTGGACTAATGCTAATCCTTGAACAAAATGCTTTCCTGGGTTTTTGTCCTTCAACGTACAGTGAACGACTCGACCAGGTAGGTGGTCTCCGTCGCCAGCCGCTGCTCCTGATCGATGTTGTATCCCACGTAGCAGAGCTTCTCCTTCAACATACGCACGGTCTCAAAGTCGGCTGAGTGGTTGAAGGCGTAACCGCGGAGCAGCAGGAGCTGGTGGTGTAGGTGATTTGTTAAATCACATATTTAAAAAAAAGTTATTTTTCTTATATCGGTGTTTACTGACAGATGCATCATTTCTTCATGTACAATGTTAAGAGCAGACAGTACATCTGAAACTCTGAATCTGCCGACTCACCTTGATGAGGTAGCGTGTGATGTCACGTCCAGCGATGTCCAGCCTGCGTGTGAGGTGGGGTAATGAAAAGCCCTCGTACACTGGACAGATGTGGGTGACACCATCCCCTGAGTCAACGACCACACCGGTAAGCAAACCTGTACACCCAAATGAAACATTTAAATAATCAATGAACCCATCATTAATCAGCAGGACGCAGACAGTACATAGGGGTTTCCCTAGAGCAGGAAAGAGAAGTTAGAAGTTTGATTTCTTGTGCCATTAAAAATTGCTGAACACTTCAAGATTAAAAGTAAAAATATACAAAATCTTTAATCCATTAATTGATCATTCACCACTTAATTTAAAAGCTGTTGCTAATTCCTTACCCTGAGCATACAGAGTGAGCACCGCCTGAATCGCCACATAGATGCCGTGGAACTGGTACTTCTCAAACATGACCTCTGCGATCTTTTCCCGGTTCTTGGTTGGGTTCATGGGTGGTTCAGTCAGCAGGATCTGGGAAAGGTAAGGATAATAGACGGCTGTGTGAAGGCTTTATGTTTATGATGCAGAGTATTTCTCCAGTTATGGGCATTAAAGTTTATATTTTCAGTTCTTACAGATAACATGATTTTAGTATTTCATGGATTTTGTTTTGTTACTTCATGCCATAGATATATAATATACTGAGCTTTATTTTGAAAGGTTGAAACTGTGTGTTTCTTGCAAACCACTGTAGCAGCACAGACATTTTACAAAGGAACTCCTTCGACCTTTCTCTTTTACATCCACCATACAGCACCTGCCCGGCGGTTTTGTACCTTGCATTCTGATGGGTCGATGTTCAGGCGGTCGGCACCGAAGGTGTAGTCCCACAGGTGGAGCATGTCGTCCCAACAGCGCACCATACCGTTCTCCATGGGGTAGGACACCTCCAGCATGGAGCGACACTCGCTGGCCTCGTCCCCCACCATCAGGTCCTGGGTAAAAAGAACAGGAGGAGTTCAGCCATTGTAGAGGTGGACTGTGCGTTCAATTAGGAATCTGTGGGTTTATCTTGGTATAAATAGAATAGATTAGAATTTGTTTTTTCTAATGGAAAATGGGAGGACATTTAGCATGAAACTGTCCTGTTTTTGCTTTGCTTTGCTCAGTTGTATTCAAGGGGCTGGGTATCATTTCATTGCTGGCGCCATATAATACCTTAATTTTGGTACAGATACTAAAATGATGCTGTAGTTTGAGGAATGTATAGCCCACATGTTCATTACTGTCCTAATACAAGAAGCCTTACAAGAACTTTATCTAAACGATATAGTCTGAAAGTTGTCTAATTAAAATCAGGAAATGGTTCAAAGGATAACCATATGCCATCAGAGTGACTTCATCTACAGGCTGCATATACACTTGAATCTAACCTCACCTTTATCTCAATGTTGCCCACTTTGGTGCTCGATCGTATGATTGGTCGACCCACCATGGCAGGGAAGATGTGGTCAGGGAAGTTGGATCCAGCAAAGCCACACTTCACAAACTGGGGAGGGATGTGAGAAAGAGACAAAGTGATTGTTTTTATGTGTCAATAAAGTTCTAATTTTTTTAATGTTAACTGAAACTGAAAGTTTGTTTCTATAGCCCTGAACTGATGATGCACATTAATTGTACTCTTACTGCACTAAATCTTTTGTATGCATAATTTCCATCCATTAATCAGTCCCATGTGGTTTAATCCAGTGCTCGGCTTAATCTGCATCCAGGAAACTGACCTAGAGTGGATTATTATAATGCTTTTACCAGATTGTCTTTTATTTATCTGACAATGCAATTGCAGTTTCATAACATCTTTAAGACCATATAGAATCATTCATTTAGCATGCATTTGGTAAATAATTACGGTGTTACCTGGCCTTTTAATGGCATGCAACTCACTGCAGACTGGTTCTCTCCCTGTCATGACTACACCGAATAATGTGCTGTCTCAACTTGTCTTTGTGACCATAGACACATTCCTTAGCCTGCAGGGATGAAATACATTCCTAGCGGAGGCAAAAATAGGCTACAGCCAGTTTCTGACTGCAGGTAGCATTCAAATCACACCTCATACTCCTCTCAGATATCAACATTTAAATGCTACAGTACAGTATTAAAGAGCCACTCATGAGGTTTTAGTGCTTCAAATCTCTCTTCCTGCTTTTCATCCAATTGTTGCTCAGTTCAAAGCATTACAACCATTTATGGCTGTGTGCACATAAGAGGTAGGGTGACAAGTCCAGACAGATGTGGATGTGGAATCAGGCTCTAGTATGCACACAGATTCACACCCTGGACTTTTTGTTAGCTTCTAAATGAAGCATACTTGCAACAATCGTTTTAAAATAAAACACTGAAATTTAACACACTTCTTGTAGGTTTGCATGAAAAGCTGTCAAAAAAAATTGGTTTACTCAGACAATTGGATACAGTCAACATACAATTATAATTCAATGCAATATACTAGAATAGAATAAAGACCATGCATAACTGATACTGGTAATACTCTGTAAGACTCCTACATGATACATTATTGACAATTTGGACTTACCCCTGTCCCATTGTCACAGACCACCACTTTCCTTCCCTGGCTGTCCATCCTCTCACAAATGCTATAAACAGCTCAAGATACTCCCTCCTGTCAGGACAGGGGTCCAACTAACAAGTGACAAATTCAAGATTTCTACACATGAATTTAGTAATGACAACAGCTGACAGGTAAGCAGAAGTCTTCCTGCTACTCCTTCAAGCGTGGGCGGGATTACTGAAAGTGAGGACGCCCATTATTTGTGGCCTCTGTGCAGGAGGAAGACAAGCACTACACTTTTTTTTTTTTTTTTTTTTTTTAAAGACAAACAGGTAGCAGTCTATCAACTGAAATGCTCACAGATAATTTTTTAAGTTGACATTTGGTCCATTTATTACTCA
The DNA here is from genome assembly GCF_002260705.1 of Seriola dumerili. Classification (NCBI taxonomy): domain Eukaryota; kingdom Metazoa; phylum Chordata; class Actinopteri; order Carangiformes; family Carangidae; genus Seriola; species Seriola dumerili. The sequence continues at coordinate 1,153,472 of NW_019174786.1, read as the reverse complement.
CATGTCCCTACTCTGGAGACATGTTTCTCTACTTATAGTGCAGACCATATAGACTTGGAAAGTTTTCTCAGTTCCTCAAAGAATACAGCCTAGTAGAAAAATCACAATGACACTACAGTATACTAAGTCTTTTATCTCATTTTGATATGGTGCAGTGATAAAATTCATACACTCAATTTTTTTTTCTTATTTATATATAGCCTATGCAATATTTTTTTGTTTTCTTTCAAGTTTTGTCACAGTTATTTCTGCATTTTGTATTTAAGAACTTTTTCCTTAAAAAATAGAAGTAATACCAGCATTTTCACAGCAGCAGTTGTAAAATGTTGTTTTACTCAATAACATTAAAAAAGTAAAAATCAATCTGGAATGTATTGTCTTCCTGTATTTCTGGCAGTCATTAAATAGCCTATATTTGGTAACCAGAAACATTTTGTCAGTACAAAACCACTGAAACATTTATCGTTAAACATGTTTTAAATCTTCATTATTTTACCTATTAATGTTCTGTGCATCGTAAAAATCAAATAACAGTCACTAAAGAGACATTGCGTCATAGTGTCTGCCCCCTTGTTTTTCTACCGTTAATTGGTCTACAAGAAGAGCCGCCATCTTTGTTTGGTTTAGAAGAGATTTGCAACTTGTCAACAGTTAAAAGTCTTCTTCATTGTGCACCAGAAAGTATATTTTTCGGTTAAACTGGGTAGAAGAATAGTTTTGGAAACCCGGAAATGTCCTCAAACTATTGGTAAGTGTTGTCCAACAACCTGTGTGGTTTTGTTGTGTATTCATTAAAGGCTAACCTAATTGTACAAAAATCGTCAGGGCTAATGATTTCCCAAGAAAAGTGCTGAAGTCTTAGCTGTGATATAAAAAAGTCCAGTGGACTCCACAAACCCAGCTGGCGATCATGGAGCATTTACTACCTAAAGAGACAAATATCTTTCTCTGGAGACTAAAACAAAGCTAAGAAGGGAGTCAATGTTGGGCTTTACATTCATGAGGTCGCCAGAAACACAGCTTTAGATGAATGCTAATGTTGCTAACGTTGTCTGCCATAACAACTGCAAGGTGATAATATGTCAGAGTTGTGTTTCAGTTTGTTTTGCACATCACCAGGGGGCCAAATGTGGAGTGACACTTAAGTTGAAAAGACCTTTTTCACTACAGACATTTTCGACTCGCCAACAAAGGTGTTTCTAGTAACATAATCAATTGGTGCATTGTAATAATTGCTGGAACTGAGTTGTCATTGGTGTTGCACCTTTGCTAGTCCTGCTAGTCTGTGTAAAGGGTTGTACAAAATGTTATGAATGTTCAAACAATTCAAAGGGGCATGACAATAAACATGGCATGGCATTTTCTGATGTAGCGGGATGGACCATACAGTGTGTGCGTATCACTATTCACTGCTTTTGTGGGCTCAGCTCTTGAGATGATTCACACAAGAGGGGGGACATCTTACTCTGTCAGATCAGACAGTAAATCACCATATCCATCTTTGTTTTACCACAAAACAATACAATTGCGACATTAACTTTTCATTGTGTGGAAACAGGAGGCGTGGCTGTAATCAGACTATTGCAGTCGTGGCTGTGCTTTGGTTTCTGTTAATGGAAATGAAAGTAATGGCTTACTATTTGATTTGAAAATGATAACTTAGTTTGGAGATATACGTTAAAAACATGATCTACACAGAAGAGTCATCCACTAAATCAGATCACACTGAATTGCTGCACTGCAATAATACCGTTTGGAGATTACAAATATAATGAGCCAGTATAACTTTGGATAAAAATAGGTTCATTTATTTACATAAAACATTTACAAAATACATGTTTTCATTGAAATGCAGTAATGTGTTATTGAAATGATGATTGTAAGAAAGACAGCAAACAGTAAGCCTTTGAGTGTGTTTTTCTGACATGAGGACACAATCATATCTGACCAGGTCTCACTGTTCTCAAATGTAGTAGGCACATTGAGTTAAGACCTATTTAGTATTTCACTTTCTCTTTTTCATCTTTTCTGTTTCAGCTCCTACAGGAATTCATCATCAGAGCACCTCAGGAGCATGTAAAGAAAACCCTACATATAAAAACAGATGTGAACAGGTAAAACACAGCAGGTAACAAAAATGTTTTGAGCAGCACACGTGCATTGTTAATTACATAAAGTTAAGACTGTCTAAACTTGTGTTATAATGTTTGATTGCATTGTAAAGAGTGATGCCCTTTGTTCCTCCTTAAGGCAGTGAACTGTGTTGAATTCATTCACTATGTTTACATGCACATTAGCACCTAATTACTCTGAATAGCCACATTAAGGTAATAGTAAAGCAGTTTTCCCACATGTGCCTTATGAATGCACTGTATGAAACTGGACTGTGCACTTTACATGATTAGGTAAAGTTAGCAAATTATTAATATGCATGTAAACATATACACATACGGTAGAAGCCTACTCAAGGCATTTAATGTTTAGTGTGTCTGGGTTATTTCCATACAAATGTATTATGTAGCTTACATAAAAACTTCTATAAAATGATCTATCCAAAATATTCACTGAAGCCAGTATCAAAACTTATAGCATTAATATTCACATTATCTAAAGACCATGAAAAATTTGTTCGATGTAGAAGTACTCATTGGATGTTTACCTATCTACCGTCCTGAGTCATGGTCAGCAGTAAACTAATTCATATAACAGTCAAGGTCATGTGCCATGGTGCTGTTTTAAGTGCATAATATTGTTGCATATCATTCCCCTTACATTGTCCACTCAGAGCCACGTCAAGTGGGCTCCTAGTGCTCGCCCTCCTCCCGCTGAGAACAGCTCCTGTGTGTCCACAGCCACAGAAAGGTCAAGTGTCTGTAACATATGTCTGAGTCTGACGACAGACACTGCTCTCATCTCTGTCCATGAAAAGAGCCCACCGTCTCAAGACTCGAACTCGCTGTCACTGCTGACGGAGATCTCTGGAGTGGAGGCTCCTGTTCCTCTGCGCTCGGTCTCTGTGCTACAGTCGCTGGCCTCTGGGCTGCCTAGGTGGCGAGGGGAGTTAGGCAGCAAGTGGGGGTGATGGTGGCGCTCCTGAAGGGACCCATCAGGGGAGCTTTCAGGGGGCAGGAGGGAAGGATCCTGCTGCAGTCTGAGTGGAAGGGACAGGTGAGAGAGGTCAGAGTGAGGTCCCAGATTGGAATCTTTGTTAACACTACATGTGGCAGAGCTGCTCTTAAGACAGAGATTATCTCTTTGCTTTAGTCAAGCCCTGGAGGGCAGAGCTAAAAACAGTTTTTCTTCTCAGAAGATGTTTGTACAACGCAAACTGTATGTAGGCATAATATTTTTTAGTAATAATCATCATCATCTGATGTAATTTTTTGACATACCTGTTCTTTGCGGATGCGGCACGGTCTCTTTGGCGGCGATTCTTGAACCAGTTGCCGACCTGTGTGGGCGTGAGTCCAGTGGCCTGGGCCAAATGCCGTTTCCTGGACGGGTTGGGGTAGGGATCTTGGAGGTACCACTCTCTCAGCAAACTGCGAGTTCTTTCCTGGAGAGGACAGAAGAAATATTTGTCTTATTTAGACCTCCATGCATAGCTCTGTGTGTCTCATATATTATGTCAGCTCTTTCTTTCTGTCAATGCTGCACTTTGTAGCGATACCATATGGTGGTTTACCACAATAATGTGGTTCGTATTGCTTTGATATCATCCTATTAAACCACAATAATCGTATCACTCTCATATGATGCTCAGTATAATCTTGTTAGATTAGATTTATAAACAGATGATTAAAATCTATATTGTAAGTATAGCCTACATAAAAATGTATATCCACTAAATTGGATCATGGTAAGGGGCTTAATAGGCGGCTGCAGAGGATGTCCCTTCTGAGGTTTGGAATTAGAAGATTAAGTATGACCAGTACTTCACGCTGCCACAAGAGGGAGATCACACTAACACACACCCAAGAGGCAAAGTTCATGCTTGCTTGCTCTCTCACCATGCGCTATCTTGAACCCTGTAAGCAGCTCTTTTTCTCCCTTATGAATATTAACAGCGAGTAGTGTTATCATAACTTTAAGTTACAAAGTCTGCTTCCACAGTTACACCACCAACAGTCTCATGACACTGAAACATGCATGTTTTGTAAACACAATGATACTCAAGGTGCTCTGCACATCAGGGCATTACAGGTCATTATTTTGTGACAGGAAGAATATTTTTGTAAAAAAGGCGTTTAAACAGGAGAAGCCTTTCTGTAACTGACTGCATCATATAACAGTCGTCCAGCTAAATAAAAGTCAGCAGGTAGATGGAAGGAATGTCCCCAGGGTAGCAGATATATGGCTGATTCAGACTCCTGCAGGTCTGTGCTCATAGCCACTTAAAGTATTTGAAAGTAATAGCTGCTAGTTAAAGATAAAATGAAACTAATGAATCCTGTGGGGAAATCTTCCCTTTGCAGCTGCAGACAGTAAATGTTAGAGCAAAGAACAGAATGTGAATAAGAAGAGAAAATTAATGCCAGTGTCAATTTTAACACAATATTAGAGATAAATGAATAAATAACAGCTGTGTGACATAGCTGCATTCATATGTAAAGTTATTTAAAACTTGCAAACATGAGCTATAAGACAAATATGAGAGTGACAACAAAAATCAAGAAAATTAACATGATGCATCTCAGTTTGTCTGACATTGTTTTACAGAATGTAAGAGCATCAATAATCTGGTCAGAAAATAGCATCCGGACTTGTAGGAGATCTCTGATCTTGCATCAGGACACCAGGCCTAAAGTAGTTTAGTAGGCTTCACAGCAGAAGGCAGAGGGATAACCACGGCTCTAACCATGATCATCTTAAGAGCTCAAAGACCAGGCGGCTTGATATAGCAGAGTTAAAACAGCATCTGTACAAGAGAGAAACTGATGGTCAAGTTTCCAATGTTAAGATGTGATTTCATATCATCTCAGGACGTGTTATAATGTCATGCCATTAGACGATTCTGGTCTTATCTGATATTCTACGTTTAACCCAAAGACGAGGGAACACGTGGGTTTTACACACTACATCACTCTGTCACCAGCAGCCATGTGGCTCAAATTAAATCATTATCAGGTTATTTACCTTAAAGCAGTGCGTCTTCTGCTCGCCGTCCCAGATGGTGCGGGGCAGAGGGAACTTCTTGCGGATTCGGTACTTCTCCACCGGGCCCAGCGGCCGCCCACGGAGCCTCTCTGCCTCTCGATAGTGCGCGTCCAGCCACAGGTCTTGGAGTTTGGCGTGCGACTCGCGCGTAAACCGGTGGCTCTGGAGGATTTGGTAAAGAGCCTCAAAATTTCCCCCGTGGAAGGCGACCAGCGCTCTCGCCCGCATCACGGACTCGTGTCGGTTCAGTGCTTCCCCGGCGGAGCCAGGGACAGCGGCGGGCAGGGACCAGAGGAACCGGCCGAGGCGCTCGATGTCCCCGGTCTCCTCCAAGTTCTCGCAGACCCGAGCGACCTGGTCCGGTGTGAACATCGGCAGTGGGAACATCTCGCCTTGCTGCGTCTCAGTAGCTCACCGAGGAAGTTGTGAAATGTTCACAGGGCGCATGAAATGATATATCCAGCCGTGCGTAAAAGTCCGTGCGCTCGCTGCTTCTTTTTTTGAGATGACAGCAAGTTCATCGATACTTGCAGCATCTATCTGCTGCCTCTCTTATGTAACTGAGTCTTTCCTGGTATTGGGCAAATGTTCCAGAGTGGCCGATTCGCCAGAGTACAGATGAATAAAGAAAGAGGACAGGGAGTCAACCTGTATTTATAGCTAGATTCAATTAGCATCTCTGTAGTTGTTTTGAGAAGGATTATACGTCCTGGCCATTAGCCTCTTAGTGGGGGGTTGTGTGTACAGAGGTGACTGGCTGATCAGCTTGTTTGGCTTAGCCTCAGGATATATTGACTGCCAGGATAACTGCAGTGAGCAAACAACGGAGGATAGGTTATTTAATAGGTCGGATCTGATAGAGATGGAGCCCTGAGCAATGGATGGGTTCACAGCAGAAATGAATGCAGGTTTTAGACAGCAAGCAAAACATAAGAGGCAAAATGCAAAGAAATGAAGCTTTCTGGTGTCGCCTTTGTCACTTTATGACTGAGTGAAAACTTGAAAACCATAGTGACTAAGAATTATTTCTTGGATGGCACAATTAATTGCCACTGGTCATGAAAACCTGTATCACATGTGTCTTGACATTTGGCCGTGAGGACATGTCTGGCCACAAAGCTGTAGAGATCTCTGACCAGCTAATACCCATGTAATTAAAACAGACATGGTCACACCTAAAGGCTACCCTCTGCGACCTTTTGCCAGGCCACGAGACATGATGAAAACGCCCCTAGACATCGATGTGCGGTGCAACTCCAGGACACGGAGTTAATGACCGCTGCCCGGTTCAATCCTTCTGATCTTAGTAGCCCATTAATCAGTCTTAGGGCAGTTTTCTTATTAATCAGGTTAAGGACCCTGTAAGCATCTGTCAACTATAACGCAAACATGTTACATTTGATTTGCACATAATAGCCTCGAGGAAAAGTAGTATAAGTGTCACTTTAGCATCAAGAGAACAAAGCCAGAATAAAGAATGAAAAGTTATAGATTTTACATTTACAATAAACACATCTGAAGGCAGACATGGATTAGTCCCTGGAGTGAATATTTAGGCTTTTCACAAAGGTTGCAGTCAGGTGAAGGATCATCTGGTTTAAAATAAGGTGAAGGGGTGTAAAATCCCATCGACAAATCTGTCTAGAATACAGATATCAGCCCGCCAGACGCTGAAGCCTCATCAGTGAACATCTGGAGTCCCAACTTGTGTGTGCCAATAATTATGGATATATATTATATATAATATTTTGGATTTTTGTAAGTAGACAACAGTTAGTTATCATGGTGTCAGGTTTCCTTTTACAGTTTTGTGTTGGGGAGATTTATATTAATCCCCAAATTATCAATAATCGCTCCAACAAAAACAACTGTGAACAAAAGATTCAGATATACACATGAAACAATTACACTGTCAGATTAAGTGAAAATGAACTGATTGCATATGAAGCTGATAAAATATCTCAATTATTTGGAAAAAAATTTGATCTAAAATTTACCCACAAACCACTTGTACTTAGGATACAAACTAACATTATGTAGACTGATGATTTTTTCAGAATGACTGTACACCATTCAAAATGGCTCCTTTCAAATTAGTGTCATTATCTAAGCAATAAATCCTTTTTGTTTTTAAAAAAACTAAGTTACACCACAAACAGTTAGACACTTGTTTACAACATTTTAATTATGATTGTGGCTTCATTAGATTGCTGTTTGTGTAATAATCAGTTTTAACACTAACACAGTGGTGGCAAGAAATGTTAAGATTTGCAAGTAAGAAAATGAAAAGTTATCATTTAAAAGTTGATTGAAAAGAAACATTTAAATGTTACATGCTTACACTTTTTTATAAAGGTAATCAGTCATTGAGTAATCATGTAATTTATAAGATATTCTCACATTTGAGGAACCAGAAAAATATTGACTAGATTTCTTGAATCTAGTTAGTTTTGTGTCAGATAACCAGTTGACTAATCCTTTCAGTACCAGTCATGGAGGAAGCTGTTAAATTTCTGCTCCTGCGATGCTGTGCGGTAGAGTTTAGGGTATAGAAAGCGTATAGAATTACTGTATAAGCAGTGGGCAACCATTTGATACGTGTTAGATCCTAAATCTAGATTAAAATACCAGGTGGGATTGGTAGGCTAATGGAAAGGGGGGTATGTGTGATTATGTGTGTGTGTTGGCACAGAAGGGGAGAAATGACCTCAGTGAAGATCATGCTCACAGTTAATCTAACCCCTCCAAGTTTCAGACACTTTGCGCCACTGACCGCCACCACTACACACACACACACACACACACACACACACACACACTTACTTACCTTCATTACAAGAAATCCGCTGGCCCAATCTGTTTAACACTTTGAAGGCAGACTGAACCAAAATCTGCTTAAGTGCTCCCAAGCCGTTGCAGAACAGATGATGTGCTTGTAGAAGGGTGGAGGGTCCGGGGGGTTGATTATATATCTTTGTAAAATAGAAGAGCTTGACATCACCGATAATGCTATTGTAAGGATTTACTGCCCTTAAGACAATTACCATTGATAATTTACCCCCCACTTTTGAGATATGTGTAAATCATGTTGGCCTTGGCCAGATTTTCTGTCAGCATAGCAACACCTTTCACTACTACGTTAACAATTCCCAGTACCATCTCCAACTCTCTGGCTGGCTTCTTTTCTTTTTAATTGACACTAAAAATGTTCACTGCTCCACTTTCAGAGGAGTATTACAGACCAAACAGACAAACAGAGATTTATTTGGGTCATGTGTGCACCAAACTATCAGGTGAGAGGAATTGTACAGCAGCTCTCTTAAAGGGAATCACTCAGGACTATCAACTTTATCTCTACATATAGTAGTTGTTAGGTAAACACTTCATTAGCAGCAGCAATGTGTTTCTCTGAACTCCTGTCAAACACAAGCCATGAACAGCCAAAAAATGGTAATTTTCAAAGTCAGTGTACAGCAATGGTTGAATGTAACCTGGTTGGCTGGAGCATTTGTGTGTGGAGTTAACATAAATTTCTTGTTGATGTGAAGGTGTTTGTCTGTCTTTTTCTGTGTCCTAATTCAGGTGGGGGATCGTCCAAATGACCTGGGACACTGGACCTTAAGGCTAAACTGTGCCTGTGCTTCTTCCCTGAATGCCAAATGACAAAAATAACTTGTACACGGAGGTGGTTCTACCCAACTTTTAAAGGTAAAAAAAATCCTCATGTTTACCACCAGGAAGTCACCCTCGGATGATTGACCTATAAAAAAAACTACCATGTTACCCAAGTTAACAGCTTACCCTGTAGAGTTTTTGAATACTGGTGCTATGGATCAGTTTTCAATAAGTGGGTCCCCTTTTTCTCTTTTTTTTGTATCGTGCACAAGAGTCCTCTCAATTCAGGAAAAAGAAAATGGAATTTCTTTGTTGGAGCTTGTTTGACTGGGGGCAAGCCTTGTTGGCCCATTACAACATATCTGGTCTTTGAATCCAGACTTCAGGTGATCCAGTCCCGAAATTGGGACAGCTAATCAACCCTATGATACACTCACAATCTGTCTAGGGTGTTCCCCGTCGCACACCCAATGCACACTGGCGTACGTTTTACCCTTACCTCCAGATTCAGTATAAAGCAATGTTAATTATAAAGAGTGATGTCTGTCCTATTTGAACTCACCAGGTTTTGTAGGAACACATCCCGTGTTCAGTAGATATAAAGCTGTAGTTTTTGTATTTGTATTTTTTGCTTGGTCAGTGTATTGTGGTTTAATTCAAGAACAAACTGGAGAACAGCGGTCGACTGATTTGGTATCTTCAATGGCTGATGGCAATATTCAGAGAGCAGGGCGACTGATATTATGTTGTTGTTTTTATTCTTTGCAGCTGATAAAACACAAAAATTTAATAATAACAACAAATAAGACACAAAATTGATGAACTTAAATGAACACTTATTTAACACTTATGTATTATTCACTTGAACACAGAAAAACATTTCAAACTAAAAGATGTGCATTGCCTGTTGCATTCTACTTATTATTTTTTAAAAAGCCTGTAATTAATTAAAAAAAGTAAACTCTCTAATACAAAAAGACTTTTACTGAAATGTCGGATGTATGTATCTGCAGACATTTTTTGTTTATCAGCGTCGAGAGCATGATGCCTGATATCACCCCGATTAATCAGCCGACCAATTAATCAGTCTATCACTACTGGAGAACATGTTAAACTCGTCAGCAACTACAACACACACACACGCACGCACGCACGCACGCACGCACGCACGCACGCACGCACGCACGCACGCACGCACGCACGCACGCACGCACGCACGCACGCACGCACGCACGCACGCACGCACGCACGCACGCACGCACGCACGCACGCACGCACGCACACACACACACACACACACACACACACACACAAAATGTTGGAACCCCACTTGACATAATTAATTAGTGGCTTAAACAGAAGCCTCCTGCTTAAAAAATGACCTGTTGATTTTGCCAGCAGCCAAAGCGGGGGGCACATGCATCTGTGTGTGTGTGTGTGTGTGTGGAACGGGGGAGTATTACCATGCTGTATAAATCCACACCAAGCACAATTAACAAGCAATTGGGAGGAGAAGTAATTAGTATTATCTGCTTATCACCGTCAACCCCTATTCTAAGGAAAATGGGTTAAAAAACTCACAATGACACATGCACACACACACTAATTCCCTCCAGGCAAATGTGTAGGAGCTAATTGCAACCTAATTTGCAACTCAATAGCAGTATCCTCTCAGACAGGGCTATCCCCCTGCATCCTCCCCTCCCCTCGTCCCCAGCATACTGTGTGTTAGCTTTACCTCTCAGCCCATGCTGATAGCACTCACCAAACAAACGATGTCCATCGCTGTGGGGTGAAAAGAGGAAAGAGAGGAAGATCTCTTGATTCAATAGACACAGGTGATATAAAGTAAATGTGGACTGTGATTTCACCAAATACTAATGGAGGGGGGGCCTCGTTAGAAGTTTAAAAGTTTACATCTATAGTTGAGTTTTAATGGAGAGATTTATAATTTATATAAAGTAAAAATATAAAAAAGGTAAATAGATATATAAAGAAATATTTGATATTCATTGGACAAATGTGAATATTTGATAAGCATTTTCGGCTGTGGTATATGAGTCTCCTGTCTTGGAAACACTTTCAGGGACTTGGGTTCTTTAAAAGCTTGTGAGACTTATACCTAATAAATATATATTAGTTTTGCCATACTGTAAGATCAAGGGGTGCAAGTAACGATTATTTTCATCACCTAATAATCTTCAGATTATTCTCTCAATTAACCATTACATTATGGTCTAAAATGTCAGAAGAAAATAGTGAAAAAAGCATCAAAATTTTCCAAAATTCCTTATCCTTCCACAACCACAGTAGAAACACTGGTTGTTGACTAAAAAGTGTGTTTCTTATAAACTATACTGGGGTTTTCTTCTCAAGACTACATAGACCTTGACCCCAGGAGAACATTTGCCCAGATTTCCAGATTTCTTTAATAAAACCTTAGATATTAAAAGAGAACTTGTTTTATTAGGAAACTCAAAAGGAGATGCTTAAAAGTCAGTGATCTGGCAGCATGTGAGTAAATGTTCAAACATAGTGCTGTGTCACTGTGCCCGGTTTCTTAACATTAAAGTATTTCCAGGGGGAATCCCTTCTACTTGAATTAATACGTGAGTCAGAGCAACAGGCTTCTTTACACTTCAAGGTGTGAAGTGAAAAGCTGTCTGGAGATTATTTGTGTAATGAGATGTTCTTTCCAGGTATCGTTCGCTGATGGATTGGGTCATTGTTCCCTCCCGTGTAATGAACCACCCCCAGACAGTATCATGTTTGCTGTTTGAGGGATCAGCTTACCACAAGCTCACGGTTAGCTGGCAAACTCTAATTTAAGCCTTTGAAAAATAGCCCAGGCAAATCACTGCTTGCACTGGATTATTTGTTTTCTTGTTTTGCTGATTGTGGGCACAGAGCTTTGAATACTGAGAAGTGACTGTCTGGGTGACACAGCAAGTGATGTAACAGGCTGAGTTTCAGACTGTTTGGACTCTTGACTGTTGAAGTTTTTTTTAAGTCCCTATTTTCGTTGTGAACTGTTTTAATAATCAGCCCCAAGTGACTGACTGAGTGAATTTTTAAGTAGTTTAAAGTAAACATCAAGCTGACACACTGTACTGGATAAAAAGATTAGATTATTTAAATTAGTTTTTTGTAGGATTCAGTAGCCATCACCTCCTTTAATGTTTCCAGTATATGATAAATAAACCAAACACTTTCTCAGGCCATTGTATAACCACAAATAATGATTATTTTGGATTAATTATACAGAAAGTTTAATTTAGTGTAGTCTTTCCTAAAGCACTGCCAAGAGGATTTGATTTACTTACATTAAACAACATACTGTAACTACAGAAGCTTGTATGTACAGTAGAAAGCTCTGGCTACAAACTATGTATGAAAAAAGTAAAATATACAAGTAATGTTGTGAAGTGTTGTGATAAAAGAGAATTCACAGGCCTTAATTTGAGATGGTTCAGTAAGAGAAACGGTAGACAAAATTGTTTCACTTAAATATTGGTTAATTTTTATATCAAAACCTCTGTCTTGCTTTGTCAGAAGAAACCCTCCTCTTCCTCTGCTTCCCGCCATCATCATATGTAACAGGTGTTGCTGGAGTTGTTTAGGAATCCTGAGGGATTTAAGGTGGGACTTATTCTTACCTAATACTATAATGCTCATTAATTCCTGCTTTGGTGACTTACCTCCCCCTGATCCTCTCTGGTCGGCCCGGCCCAGCCCAGCCCGTCCTCGCCCTCTGTGTCTGCTGATGCTGTCAGGGCCTCGGCAGAAAGACTGCTCAGCTGTCAGGCGGAAAGAAGCATCGGAAGGGTCATTTGTCTTTCAGCGGGGTAATCATGGGGAAAGGCGGGAACATGGTATTGTAAAATAGGGGTACATAGCTGCATGGGCTTGTGACAGTTATATTCGAGAGGTGATAATTCACTTGTCTAACAAGTGTCTAACAAGTGTGTGCAGAGATTTTGAGCATATTTTGCCCAAAACAACAGTTTCCTTAGACAGGTGAAAAAATGATAAAGTAAATTTACTAGAGGCAATAAGTCCCTCACCTGGAAATCCTGGGTTCAGACCTCATGACCACAAGCGTTCACCAGCATGACACACTTTGTCCTGGTCTTTTGTTCTGTGCCTGAACTTGCACTCTCTCATCATATTGTAAACTGAGTCAATATTAGTATAGTAAACACACAAATACAGTTGTGCCAGTCAATTTGTTTTCATGGGCCATAATTCTTTCTGAAAAAATGAAGGCTCTCAAAAAAATGTTCTTATGGTCAACAAGTAAAACTAACTACATTAAATGTAGCTGAAACTGTGTATCCGCAATGATAAACACATATGATTAGACAGTCAGCTAATTTCCAATAACAATTGGTTTTGGACAAAAATGTCTGAAAATATGGGGGATGGACAAATGGACCTGTCAACACGTGTCAGCCCTGAGCTGATCCAACTAATGGGCAGATCATCTTTCACAATAACCAAAACATGAACACACTGTGGTCAGGCAGCTGGACATGAGATGCATGACTGCACTCGGTGATACTAATATTTGTTGTTCATTGGGTATGATCTGAAATATTTCACACAACCTATTTTATTTTATTTTTTTGCCAAACCTCTTCAGTCTGTCTATCCTCACACTTAACAAGATTAAGTAATTTGGCATGCTGAATGCTGTTCTCATGCTGATGCTCACACACTGAAATGATGCCTTTAATTAGTTACAATTTCCTCGGTATTGTCAATGCCTGACAGTTGTTTTCTCTTCTTAGTGTTTTCTATAATAATGCCCAACAGTGCTCTCTCAGACATCTCACATTTGGACCAATTCTTGTGTTTTTTAAGTGTACGTAAGATGCTGGTAAACATTTTAGTTACAGGTAGACTGAACAAGCAAAGCATTTGCATAGAATTGAGGTTTGTCTAATGCTAATGAAACATTTTTTACATACAGGATACTGTAATACAAAGCAAGGCAAATCTACCAGAGCATTACGTAGGTTTATTGCTCCTGTCAATATAAGGAATCTGTTTATACTGATTATTGCAGGACTGTGAACGGGACTGTACAGCTTCCGCTCTGCTTTAGACAATAAAACTCCCCTTCTACCAAATGTAATACAACCTAGTTACTGCATGATTTCCACTTCATTAGATGTTGTAACAAAGTTCAGGACAGAGGAGGGAACTGTTAGAAAACAGTTTCTTCATTGCAGTATGTCACATTTATGCGCCAAAATATGGTGTTTAAAAAATCTCACTTTCAACAAACAAGAAAATGTGAATGTTGTAATTCACATTAGAAATTAGCATCACATACCTGTGCTATGCCGGCTAAGTCCACTATCAACTTAATGTTTAGTCAGTTGTCCCAGTAATTGTAATAATGTCACTGGCGTTGCTGACATTTAAAAATAGTGAAAACAAATACAGTCACCCTCACTATGGGCTTATATTGATTTTGTTTAAAGTCGTGTTGTGAGATCCTTTGGTACAGTAGCTGACAGCTCAACTAAAGTTTAATCTGTCATATAAATCCCACTTAATCTCCCGTACTACAACTGCTTTATTAAGTATGTTAACTACAGTAAGTGTTCGGCCAGGTTTGTTGATACAAAAACAGTTGCTTCTTCCAGCAAACTCAATAACTTTAATCTTTTTTACTACTTTTGAAAGACTTTAAATTACTACACGAAGTAAGGACAATCATCGTTTTCTATTGCAGCAATTGTAAGGCATGATAAATCCGTCTGGTAATCTTTGCGACATTGTTGGCATACACCCAGTTTGTGTTGTGCAAACATTGGGGTAATTGTATCATAGCTTCCATCATCTGTTAGTGAATTATTGTGATAAATGAGCCTTGTATTGGGGAATCGATCGAAGCAGAATTAACTCACTGTGGCCAGGGTGGCCAGTGTGTGTGTGGGTGTGTGTGTGTGGTTGAGAACATATGTTTCAGAGTTTCACTTCGTAGTACGTACTGTTTAAGTACAGTATGTATTTTTGAGTTTCCTTCAGTACAGCATGACATGGCTAATATGTAGGTATAATGACTTTTACTGATTACTCACCTGTGTGTGTATATTTTTGTCTACTTGTGTATGTCTTTTGTGTCTTTTCCCGCTGGGTTCATGTGACAGCAGGGGTGGGAGGCTAAGAGGCGTTAGTTTGGTGAGAAGGATTACCTATATCTGTTAGGCCTCCTTTTCTTTCCCCCGGGCAGTGTCACGTCTCATTACTTCTGTCCTTTAGCAGGATACATTTAAACTGAAGGCAGCCTGGGCGTCCAGGAACACCAGGTTTAGAGGCTGAGTGATATGCGTGCCCTTTGCTTGAGAGGCTTTTTCCAGTAAGCAGACAGGTAAACTTCTCCCAAAGCTGGCATTGATGGCAGCTAAGCCTTCACTTGTTTAAGTGAAACGGATGCCTACATCACAGAGAGAGACATGCTCAGCGGTTGGTTACAATCTGTTGTTGTCTGTTGACTGTCTCAACAAAAAAGACTTGTTCATGTTCCTGGGTGACACATCTGCATGTAATTAACATACAAATTAGCACACAACACATACAGTATATGACGGGGGGAGGTTATACAGGAAGAAAGCAAGGTGGACTGTGTGACTACAAGAGAGCAGATAAAAGCAGTAATAGAACATTTATGCAAAACGATTAGTTTACGAATAATTTAGCTGATTGACAAAATTAACTGGCAACAATTTTGATAATAATAGTCGTTTAAGTCAATATTAAAGGTGCTGTATGTACGTTTTTGATAACATTACCATGAACAGCTGTTTATTTACCAGTCTTGAAGAAATGTGAAATTGTGACAGGCATTTTTTTTTTTTTTTATTCCTTTTTACTGTTTTGTGACATTCTTAGATCAATTAATCCAGAAAATGATCGGCAGATTAGTTGTAAACAAGCATTACTTGCAGTGCTGTAACATTTTAAAATGTTTGGGTTTTAGCGAGTTGGTCGGACAAAATAAACAAAACGTCACCTTCAGATCTAAGAAATTTGTCATCAAATATGTAATTTTTTTTATATACTTTCTATAGAGCAAATAATTTATTGATTAATCTAAAAATAAACAAGTCATTAACCGCTCATGAAGATAATCATTAGCATACAGCCTTAGATTTTTCATAATTTGCCAACCTGTCCTAACAGAAGACCTCAGTCAAGCTCGTGACAAAATTCAGTTCAGCCTACATGGATGGATACGCATTACCTCAGAGATAAGCTGAAAAATGTCAGTTTTCGACATAGTTAAAAAAAATTAACTGTCTAACCCTCTTGGTGCTTGTTAAATTTTCGTCTGGGCCCATTCAAGCCTATTTTTATTTTATGGCGACAGACATTTGTTGCAGAACTGCTGACGAAAGTATTTTCCACACTGAAGATACAGTTCCAGAGTGGAAAATATGCAGTGTAAGAGTAATCTATTTCTGTCAGTTTTCTGTACCAATATATTTTAAAGTCCCCCCCCCAAGGCACTCAAGTTAATAAATCATTTATTCAATGAATGTAAAGATCTCCTCAACCACTTGGCCTAATCACTTGTAAATCCTTCCAGTCAAGTGGCTCATTAGAAGAAATCACTGATGTTAAGCTGAGTGGCATAAACATCCTCTATAGTCCTTTCCTCTTCAAACTGTTGTTAAACATGTTGCAGTGGACAAACAAACAATTCATTTGTACCCACATTTCATTTTGCGAATTCCTTCCATGAGTATGGGTCATTTACTCCTTTATTTCTCACCCATTCATTGACCTTTACAGAAGGGTCTGTATGTCTCCAACGCCTGTATGTTGACCCCTTGCTCTCATTGCCCTCACCCTTTCCTCCCCCTTCTCTCGATGAACCCCCCACCGCCTGCTCATCTCGCCCTCCAGCTGGTTCCTTCCACCATCCAGAAGCCATGGAGCTCTCCTGTCCTTAGCAGGGCGGCTAATCTAGATGGCGGGAGGCCTCCCTCCTGCTAGCGTACACAAGAGAGGGCAGCCCTAATTGCTTATGTCGTAAAGCTCTGTGACCCAGATAAGCCTTCACTCCCCAAAGCTGTCGAGATAAACCCCACTTTACCTCACCAAACCTGCCTCTCCTGATCCACACAAGCCACCCCCCCCCCTAACATTTCTGCACCTTCTGCCACATTATTAACACCCAGGAAAGGGGGAGTCATGTGAATACTGCCAATTTATGCAAAGTTAGTGGTAACCTTGTAAGAAAAAGTAGCTCAAAGGAGGTGGAAAAAATTTGGATAGCAATATAAGACAAAACATTTTAGAGGGTTCCTTAAAAATCAGCAACATATAGTTCAGGACATGCTTTTTAATCATAGTAAGTATGCATCTTTGCATTGACCAGAAAGCAAAAGTGCCCATATTTACTCAGGACCCACGACTTGTGGTGGATGATGATTAGATGTCCAATGAAAGCCAAACTAAAGCCAAAAGCGTGAAGTTGCGTGCTACTAGCTCTCGCGTGCCTAGCTCTTCATTGAGCCCGGTAATGCAGGCTTAACCACAAAATGCCACGGTGCTTCAGACAATTGTCAAGTGGCGAATGTCACACGTGCCCTTCTTCCCTAACAGGTGGCCGGCTCACCGGTCAACACTTGGGTTACTGAAGCTCTAAAACTGGCTTTTGTTGAGATGAAATGAAAAGTATTGTTCTTCAGAAATATTAGTCAGTAACTCTGGTGGTGTAGACGTTTGGTTGCCATTGCAGAAGTAATTCAGTCCACATCAAACAGGAGAGAACTCTTAAAGTCCACTTTAAAACAGATCTTAATTACAAAATAGGAGCTTTTAATTGGATGCTGGCCTGACTTGCCCTTTAATCACCCATCACATGCTATTGGTGCAGGGATGCCTTTAAATCCCCATCTTAAGCCATGTTACACCACAGGTCAATATCAACTGTGTCAAGTGCTCAGTGAACGATACTCCTACTGATATCTTGTAGCTTTTCTAATGGTGAATTGCCCACAATTTGAAATATACAAATTACTACCTAATGTCACACACAATTTCAGCTCAAATGAAAGAAATCTGCTTTATTGTTGCCTCTTACAAAGGCATGTTTGTCATGTTTCCTTGGCTTGTCCTGCCCTCAGCTTCTTTACTTCCTATTTAAATGATGCTTCTGGAAACTCTGTTGACATTACTTGTCATTATAAAGCCCTCTGGTGAAGTTAATTGATTGGATTTGGGCATTTCCAAGTGCTTAAAGAGCTTTCTGATGACTGGGGGTGTTGTTCAGTATCTGCGACCAAAGACTGCATCTTGTATAATAAAACTATAGTGAATAACAGTTATGGGTTAAATAAAAGTCCTCCATTAGGTTTAATATAAATTCCAACAATACAAATCAGGCATTATATTTTGTGAACACAAAAGAAAAAATAAATACAAAAACTGCATTTTCAAGTAAGGAAAAGACACATGAAAAACAAAGCACCACTTCACATCATCACACAAGGTAATTTGTTGAAATTGATCTCACTCCAAAAATACCAAATAAAATTATTTAATAGTAGTTCTAAAACAAAAATCTTAAATGTGCCATACCAAACATAATTTTTCGCACAGTCACACAATTTTGTGCTACAGTTTTTCCTGCTTGGGGTCATTAAAAAAATGATTCAACCAATTCCAGTCAACGGAAAATGTTTTCACAATAAATATATCATAAACACTACAAGTGAAGAAGGAAAAAAATATTTAAAACTCTCCAAAATCAACAATTATATAACAATTTAACACTTAAAAGTAACCAAACATCATCTTTTTGTGTATGCTTCTTATACTCACTAAACAGACATGAGAAAAGTGGTAGTCAATGTTTAATACTGTTTGTATGTACCAGTAGGTTACAGAGTAAAGCATTAGGTTTATAATTTGCTATTTGTTTCTAGTGGTGTTGAGATAAGTATTTCCAGAGCAATCCTTTTAACAACACGGGCTGCTTTTATCTTTGTACCCACTAACCATGCTACATCTCCACATGTAGCTCAGTCACTCAGTCACATACACTCTTCTAAAAGGGCTGAAAAAACCCCGCTTTAGATAATCTAATCGACTACTAGTGTCAGATCCTCAGTGTTATCATACAGCAGTTTTTCACAGTGTTGGCAAAATGCTAGTGTCTCTACATAAACCTTCCCAGTGCTTTGTTGTCCTTGTGATGTGTGAGTAATCACCTCAGACAGTTTGAGGCAAGAACAAGCACCGACAGCGTACTGAAAACTTCTGAAATGTGCTGATGGCTGTGGCGCAGAGTGAATTCACATCCCTCTGAGCACCAAACAACACTGGTGTTGTGTAATCCCTGTGTTCTTCTGTGGCGTTTCTAACACTCACTTCAGGCTAAAATATGTACAGCAACCGAGCGCTTAACACTCAAGTGTCTGTTGCCATCTGGTGGCCGGAGCACGTCACTGATTGGCACAGATTTCAAAGCGTCACACTTAATTTCCAATTACACTGAAAAGTGTACAATTGTGAAAGACTTAAACAGACTGAATTGCCATTTTGTTTCACATCATTATTATCAAATCTAACAAAATTGTTGAAAACCATACGTAGATGGAGAACTCGTTACCTTACAGATCAATCACATTCTTTCATTATAAACTGCATTTGCATCCAGCAGCATAGTTCAGTCTTTGCAACAGAAAGACCCTTTTTCCTTTCCTTTTTTTATAATGTCAAACTGTAAATTTGACATCAGTTTGATATTATTATTGGCTGCAAAGGGGATGACTAGATGTGATTTCCGCTGAACTACACGGAACAAGGCAATCTTTGATCAGCTGTCATGAGGTGTAGAACCTTAAACTTCATGTTACATTTCTGGATTTCTGTTTCTTTGAATAGATAGAGACTGTGACTTGTCATCACGTTTTTGAGTCTATTTTTGTAAATGGACAAGCTCAAACATGTTTTAAAATAGAACATGTACCTCGTATAATTCAGAATTAACGTAGATCAAAAGCCATCTAAACTTTAAATGTGTATTTGACTCAAAAAGCAGTAATCTCATGAGTCGCTAGCCAGTTTTTTCCTTTCAGTCCCAACTAGTAGGACGCTCTCAGAAATCCCTGGAGAACATTTCCCTACTGCTCATTTTTGGAAGGACTTGAAATAAGACCAAGAGTTGGATTAGCTTTAACTCCTACTGTTCTATCATCACAACACACCGTGGAAAAATGATGATGCTTTGGACAGGGAGAGCCTGACTGGAAACTAAATCTGGTTAAAATAAGAAAAAATGTACGTTCATCATTTCAGCAGAAGACTTATTTCACTAGAGACTGATGCAGGCAGGATATAGAGTATCAGCATCTTCTTGTGGAGGATGGGTATTTGGTTTTCAGGCCCTCTTTGAAGCTGCGAAACAGAACCCGGTTGTGTTTGTTCTCCTCGTCTTTCTTGGCATGGAACTCCCCCTGGATCTTGAAGCCCCGGTGCACCACGAAGGCTGAGCTCAGCACAGAGAACCTGTATCCGGCCACATGGAGCTCGCAGGCCTGGATGGAGACGGGAGGAGAGGGTGAGAAGGCAGACATAAAGTGGGAAGTGATGAGAGGGAAAGGAGAGGAGGTGAGAAGGGAGGTGAGAAGAAAGGTGACAGCAAGGAGGAAAGATTATTTTCTCAGACTTCAGGGAGCTTTCTTCAGAGCCACATGAAAATGTTCTCATTTACTCAATTTAGTCAGTTGAATGAAGAGATTTAAAAGGATAAGGCTGGAAACAGTACATTTTTATTGTTATCAACTACTTTTCTTATTATTATTGTTAGAAACCACTGAGACTTTTTTCATGGGGTTTGTTGACGGTAACAAAAATACAGATTAATACCAGGCCTATCGTTGATTTCAAAGGACCATGTAACACAGGTTAATCCCCAACTACTGGAAGTAATCCATTAATTTACAGCTCAAAAACAACATAAAATGTACATCTGATTCTAATTTTACATTAAGGATGGCCAGTTGTTCAGGACAAGGTTGTGAGAGAGTTTCTGGACTTATTGGTTCTGCATTTCATATTTAAAAGAGGAGGCAATTGGAGCAATTATAGTACTCACCTGGCTGATGCGATTGAAGCCATATTGCTTGAAGTTCTCGTCATAGAGGGGCACAGTGCGGGGCCCGATGTAGAAAGGCTCCCAGGGGTCCATCCAGGTGAGAGTGTAGGCAACTTCCAGGGTGCTTGTCCCTCTAACGTGGCTGTTAACCCACTGTGAGTAGTTGGTGGGGGCCTGACAGCGAGGACACAGCTCTTCATAAAACGGCCGGACCTCACCTACCTGGTAGAGCTGAACCAACTCTGCCTTGCTGGCAGGCATCTTCCTGGCATGACGGATCTCGAAAGCAGGTAACACAAAAACCTCGTCACTCCCTGGATCTCGGCTCATGATCATCGCCAGGAACTGCTGGTGCAGGTCAGCGCTTGGCATCATGTCCATGTCAATGACCAGGATGTAGGAGGACTCTGTGCCACCACGGGCAACATTACGAAGAAGGTTGTTTGGGTAGGAGACGTTTCCACTGATGGCATAGTTCTTGTATTTATCCCTGTGGGTCTCCAGTCTGGTGAACACAGAGGGGCAGTCCTCAAGCCCTGCGAAATGCTCACGGTCCTGTTCAGGGAAACTGGCCATCTCTCCTGAGAGGCAGACCAAGTGGAAGTCCACCAGGGCTTGGATCTGAGGGCAGAAGAAGCTGAGGGCATAGACCAGAGCCGTGGCAAACTTGACATCTTGCCCATGTGCGAATATGGCCACAGAGAGAGGGTTTTGCCACCTTTCCAGAAGAGATTCCAGGTGATGCAGGTTGTTGATGGTCGTGTGTGTGGCTAAAGCCAGGACATTGGAGCTGGGGTCGGATCCTGGTTTCTGATTTGTGGTGAAATCACTTTTGATCAAGTTCTTGTACACCCGGTACTGACCACTGTTGTCGAAGATCCCACCGGTAGACAGAGAGTACCTCAGACGCTCCTTCCGCGTGTTTTTCTCTTGGTGCCCATTTTTCTTGGCTCCAGAGCTCCCAAACAGCTCAGAATATCGGTACCGCTGCTGCTTACCGTGAAACTTGGATAAAAAGGACAGGTATATGAGCTGCAGCAGCGCCACTATCAGCAGAGCACTCAGCACCACTTTGAAGGCGGAACATTTCTTGGAGAGATGCATTCCAGAGAGACTGTGAACTGGCCGATTAGTGTACACAAAGCAGGTCCAAACACCGGAGCAGGCTGCTGTTGCCTTGAGGGCTTGCTACGTCTGTCCAAGCGTCCCAGCTAACGTTACCTACATTGCTACCACGGTGCTAACACTACAGCCTGTTAGGCTGGAAATGCAACGAATACCCGACGGCATATTTTGCTGGTTAGTGGCAACGCTGCCCCAGGTGTTCATATAGCTATCGACAGCGCGAATAAAAGGACGAGACGAATCCAGTTTCTTTGATCGCCATCAAAACACAGTTGTTATCATTCTGCGCTGCTGCTGCTGCTGCTGCTGCGACAGCGGCGCATGTCGATGTGTAATAACCGTAATGTCTAGAGTAAAGGCGCCGGTGAATGTGGTCTTGAAGCACTGCTAGGTGGCTAGCTGTTAGCAAACCTGACTGACTTGAAAATGAAGGGCTGTTTTCATGTCTGAGGTTTTCATGAGAACATTACACATAAACAAAATATTCATGACTATTGATATGATATATCAATAAAAATCTGTCTGCTGACTGAGTGCAGTCCATAAGACGAGGTGGCCGAGTGGTTAAGGCGATGGACTGCTAATCCATTGTGCTCTGCACGCGTGGGTTCGAATCCCATCCTCGTCGGTGACTTTATTTTGCTCTAATTGCTTATACAGCCATGGTTTTATCCGAACCTTTAAGCAACTCTCCCCTATAATTTACAAAAATACATTACGTTATTTTTTTTCCAGATTCATGTTTAATTTGAATTAAAACATACTCAAGCTATCCAAAACACAGGCCAAAAATAGATGTGTCAGCAGCATTTTAAAAAAAATCTTCAGGATGGGACCCTTAATCTCCCACAAAACCACAGATGTGAATTATGCCTGTGCAAGTGTAAGGTGAGGTTGTGTCTACACAGAGAAGAAGCAGTGGTATTATGAAAATATCTGTTAGACCTTCATTATGATCCACTAGTGCCGACAGAGGAATCTGGGAGCAAGAAAGACGGAAATCAATCAACCCCATTTTTGACTTGACTGCCGTGCTGTTTGCAGTCCACTGGTCACACGGTTACATTTGTGTAATCTAAATATGAAATCTACCAAACCTGCATGATTCTTGCTTTAATGGGTTTCAGTCCTGATAAAGGTTAGAGGTGACACTACGAACAGTATGTATATCTGAAGTCTACAAGATTGATTAAAGACACCACACAACAAAGCGCAATTGTGACATTCTTTAATTGATGATCATTAACAAAAACATTTTTGCCCTAACAACTACATGAACAGTGTGACAGTACCCATCAGGTCCTAGGAGGCATTTCCTTGATTTAGACTGTTAACAATTTAATTTAACCATTCCAAGCTCAAGCATGCGCTACAGATCAAAAAGAATACAACACATTATGTTGTGTTTTTAATGACAGGACTTTATTATTAAGGTGTGCTGTAGCATTCCCTGGTCACATCACTGTTTTGAGCTTTAGTAACTACTGAATACAAACTGACCTCACATCAGTATTATGTATACAAACCAGCAGCCTTTCAATGCATGGCTTATGTTTGAAGACGCACATAAAATGTGTCACAGAGGGAAGGTGAATAAAGCTGACAAGATTCATTTTGATCTACAGGGACATGTTTACAGTATAATCTCTAACACATATTGGCAAATGCCTTCCAGGACCAGTTCTGCCTTGACAAGGGTGACTTTCAACCTACTTTAGGGGCCTATGAAATCAGCTTTTATGTGTTCACATTTTTAAGTTGTTAGTCCAAAATCTTAAGTTTACAAAATGCAAAAGCATGTTTACTCAAAATGCAATGTGATCTAGTTTGTCTTGTATGTTCTAGGTGTTATTAAATTATTTTGAACTACCTAATTATATCTTACATGGGGGAAATTTTTTTTTATCTGAGACAATAAAATAACATTAACTCACTCGTGTGTAAATGAGAGCAAGACTAAAAGGCAGAATTTAATTGTTGAATTTAAGCCACAATATGAAGGCAAATATAAGACAAACAACTCGTATTTTTACACACACTAGCATTCACTCTGAACATACGTAAGCAGAGTACTATGTACACTTTGAATATTGTGTCTGTTGCAAACTACTTCAATGCCAGGTGTATTTAGCAGAAATTTCAATGATCTCCAAATCCAAAGTTTTCCTGTGTAGGGTTCCGTTTTTGAACTTAGATTTTGTGACTCCAACTGTGTTTTCAGTACTGCAGAAATCATAAGGCCCTACTGTAGCCCTTTATTATAAATTATGACACTAAAACACCAGCACCGCTTTTGGACCCGCTTCCCTCGCTGTCCCTGGAGGACGCCGCTGACTGGCCTTGTGCCTCTCCCTCGCCCTCTCCCACCAACCGGATGTTGTAGCGTTCCCTGTACTCTGTGAGTTCCCGTCCTTTCGTCTGCATCTGTGTGTTGATGGACTCGATTATTTTGGAGATCTGTGGGGACAGAAGGAAAGAGAGTGAGAGCTTTTCTACTAAATGAAATTTTAGATTCTTCCCTGAAGTTGTCTCTGGACTTATTTGTATGTTTTAAATGAATACATACTGAAAGAAAGTGCTTGTTATTAGTGGGTTGAAAGGCTACATGTATGCAGCCATTAGACAAAAGTGTTGACCTTACAAGTATGTACTTTAAATTGAAATGTTGTGAAACTTGTGTTCATGTTAACAGCCTCAGTTACCTCGTCAATAGAACAATTCAACGGCACAATGAGCAGGCTTGCTATTCCATTTCACAAGTGAAATTTAAAAATAATTCACTCGTACATTTGTTTTACTTTTCTCATCCATTACCTGTTCTTTGTTGTTTTCCAAGGCCGGTAGAACTTCTTTTACCGTTCTCTCCACCAACACTCCTCCTACTAGACGAAAGCATTTCCTCGAAGGATCCACATCTTTCAGGGTTTCAATTACTAAGCTGAATTGAGAAAACAGAAACATTAATAACCAAAAATTATTCAGTTGAGACATCTTGTTTTCTGGTCTGAAAACTGTCACTCAAAAATCAATTGGAGATTATGCTATATAGTGATTTTATTGTTTTTAACAGTCATTAAAATGAAGGAAAGGAAGAGAATTCAGTGCAGAGGTGGGATCATCAGCTACCAACCTGTGCTCGTTGATCTCCATCTCCAACTCAGCAGCTTTAGAAGCCATACTGCGTTGTTCCTGCCGCATCCTCTGAAATGTTGCCACCACCTGTCACACAAAAACTAGAGTTATAATAATTGGTGGATTCATGTACATATCACTTCAATGTTACAGCTGGTAAAAACAGAACTAATTTGAACAATTTTTAAATTCTACCTTTATACACTACTGGATGGCTCAATCAATAAAAATACATAATTTTTTTATATGTTGGTTATATTTTATATCAGTTTAGCATCAGTTAACAGTAAATGCAGTCCAAATGTAGTGGAGTAGAAGTACCAAGTAAATGTAATTAATTACTTTCCACCACTGTTTTTTTATTGATAAGATATCTATATTTACAAAAGTAGCATTTCGGTTGCAGGAGTTTTGTGTCAGAGTATTCAGTCACTTGAGAAAAGGATCTGAATCCTTGCTTCACTGCTGGTTTAAGACTTGTGTGTCTTCACCTTAGTAAGACAGGGTTGGTGGTCTTCAGTGATAAAAATAGCTTCTCCCACTCCCATCCACCAAACCATACCCATCCCATTAAAGGCACATGCTGTTTAAAATGCGCCTTAACCATATTTATCTGTCTGTCAGAAACATAAACAGGCGATAAACCGTTTTCAAATGCAAATCATATTTAGGGCTTCACTGTGGTAGACTGGTGCAACGTTTTGTGGTGAGAAAGCAGAATGAGAACCGGGTGATGGCGATGGGGAGGCTAACGTTAGCGTAGCCACGCTGGGAGTCAGATAAGCGGTTTTAGCTCCACCTGACACGGCTGAACTACGACGGCAGTGACTCTAGCGACTTAAGCAGACCGAGATGGAGGTGAGGGTACCTGTTCGGCTGAAGGGCCGGACTGTTTTCCTCCGGCGCTGCTGCTAGATTTGCTACCCGTGCTGCTGCTGTTGGCTGCCATCTTGGAAGGGTGTTTCTGAGGAGGACCCCGGCCAGGATGTGTAGAGCTGGTTCATGCGATTGCCTGCGTGCAAATGGAGTCCCGCTTGTAAGGATATTTTCTTGCCTTTTTCCTCGATTGTGAAGACAATCAGTATTTTCTTTTCTTATTTTGTTTCTTGTTTCATATTTTAGGTGGACGGTTGGAGCACAAATAAACTTGTTTTCAAAAGTAATTAAAGTCTTAAAGGAAAAAGAAGATGGTCCACACAGTCAACTGGCAGCTCATTCATTCATCTTTATTACTATTCAGAGATGGGTTGTTTGGTTTTCATTATGTGTTTGTCATATTGGTGAAAATCATTATACTTAAAAGAAAATATAACAGAAATCTGATGTTGAAAATTTTCTAAAATAACATGCAAAACAGTACATCCAAACCATTCTGCACTCTTATCAACCCCAAAGCCTTAAGGAATGTTTTTATTAGTCTGTATGTATGTCTGTAAGTCTGATTTGTTTCTATTTATTTTGCAACGTGTGCCTTATTAAAAACATAAACATAAATACTGCCCAGCAGGTGGCAGTGATGTGCCTTAATGCTTTTCTAGCCACCGAACATTACAGAAGAAGTGTGAAGCCTAAGCCTTCCTGTTGCAGAGGACTGAACTGAACACTGACCCAAACGTTAATATGATACTAACATGGACTAAACAGGGGAGGTGACAAGCGGTCCGGGTTACCTCAGATCAATGTTCACGGTCAGGTGCATTTTGAGATCATCAGCCTGGAGACACAGGATCAGGCTGCAAAACAGGTATGTTTATTATTCTGATATGGGAATATACTTGACAGCTATTAGCTAGCCAAGGGACAAGGAATGTATGATGAAAATCTGAATTTGGATTGTGTTATGTAAATGATTTTGTACAGTTGAGTTTATATCTGTAAAAAGAAAACACTGAGATGGAAGTAGTTCACTGACACTAAAGAAGTGGTTTCGTTTTTGTTTCAAATGTTGCATTTAAATGACACTGACTTAAATGCCCTCATATCCTCACTGTGCTTGCAAAGCTGTACAATCTGATACATTAAATATGTAACAGAAAGACTAGTGCAGTTAATGCTAAACCATGGTTGACATGCTTCCTTGGCATGCAGCTTCTCTACACTGTATAATAACCTCTCCTCTGTGCAGGATGTCCACTGCACCTCACTCAGTGGCTGCAGTGTGTCAGGTGACGGCCACCCCGGATAAAGAGGCCAACTTCTCTGCCTGTAAACAGCTGGTGGAGGACGCCAAGGAGCGAGGGGCCAGCATGGTCTTCCTGCCTGAGGGCTTTGACTACATCGGGTCCAGTCGAGAGGAGACACTGTCACTGTCTGAGAGCCTGACAGGAGACACAATCTCACGATACACTCAGCTAGCTAGGTACACAAACTGTTATTTCCAGGAACATTTTCAGATTTTGTAAAAGTGGATGTAATGGCAAGTGCTAGTGCACATGCATGTCGATGTATAGAAACATTTGTGACATAATTAGTCCATTTATAACTGCCATGTGCGTCAAGTTTTAAAATGTATGTTTACAAAGCCATAATAGAGGAATCAGCAGATCTTTTGTTTATTTGTTCACCCACTGCATTCTGCTACTGTCGAGTGCTTGCTAGATTATATTGTATTTATTTTATTTAATCTGTTAAAGTTTGTCTGTGTTTTAGGTATTTTAATCATCTTTAAAAGCAGCCTTTTACCATAAAAAGTTTGTTCAGTCCTGCTTTCTCTACTGGAAGATATGTTCAATAAGACTGATGGATAAATGCTGGATAAACTACTAGAAAAGAAAATATATTCATGTACATGAGATTAAAAAAAAGCTTCAGACCTAAAAGTGTTTTGCCTGCAGGTCCTTGTTAGCTCTGTAACTTTTTAGCTTATGTACAAAGAACTAAACTTTGTGTACAGCAGTAATTGAAACTGTGCAACCATCTTGTGCTCAGTAAGTATTTCACAAGTTTAAACAATGAATCTGTTAAAACTTAAGTGTCCTGCTCTTATAGTCAGATCTTTATATTTAAGTAAAATGTAGTTACCTTGCCACAATTGGCTCTTGTTTAGGATTTTTACAACTTTTCTTCTTCCAGGAAGTTGCAGGTGTGGCTGTCTCTTGGAGGATTTCATGAACGAGGACATGAATGGGAGACTGACAGACGAATCTACAACAGTCACATCATAATTAATGATAAAGGTAGTTTCCATTTAACAATCTGTTTTCCACTCAATGATTCCTTTTACTACACACAAATACATGCATGCAATACTCATTATTATTGACACATTGTTATTACACCCCCAGGTGACATTGTTTCAGTCTATAGGAAGTCCCATTTGTTTGACGTGGAACTGCCAGAAAAAGGTGTATCCCTCAAAGAAAGTGCCTTCACCATCCCTGGACCCTCCCTTATGTCTCCAGTCCAAACTCCCATCGGCAAGGTGCCATTTTATCAGATAATAGCCATCACCTAATAGATAGGTAGATGATTTTTAAAATTTAGATTAACAAAAAAGGTAAAAATATTTGGTGGATAATTATCTTGGATAATTTTTGATATCTTAGAATTTCACATTTCCAGGCATGTCTTGGATCTACTTTGGCCTTCCCAACTGTAGCTTAACATAAGGATCTGTTCATATGTTTGTCTTGATTTTACTATTTTGTTGTTGTTGTTGTTGTTGTTGTTGCCGTAGGTTGGTTTGGGCATCTGCTATGATCTGAGATTCCCTGAGTTATCGCTCGCTCTGCAACGGCATGGGGCTGAGATCCTGACATACCCATCAGCCTTCACTGTAGCAACAGGAGCCGCTCACTGGGAGGTGGGATGAGTCAGAATAACACAGCCAGAATTTCTATAAGATATAAATTTAAGCAAAACAAAGCAAAAAAAATTGCAATAATAGTGTACCTGAAATGTATTTATTCCCAGGTGTTACTCCGTGCACGGGCAATTGAGACCCAGTGCTTCGTAGTGGCGGCAGCACAGGTCGGTCGGCACCACGAGAAGCGCTCGTCGTACGGCCACGCCCTGGCGGTGGATCCCTGGGGCGAGGTGCTGGGTGACTGTGGAGGCGATAATCCAGGCATGATGCTGGTGGAGATCGACCTGGGAAAAGTCAGCAGCACTAGGAGAAACATGCCGGTCCAACAGCACCGTAGAGACACTGGCTTCTACCACAGTCTGGAGAAGACTTGACTACAAGAGAAGTGGAAATGTTAAAAGACAATAGACTAAACAGGACGTGGTCTGTCAGTAATAGATTACAGAGGAGATGAGCTAAATAGGGTATTAAATTTGTGAAGTTGGATTTCAAACACATAACAGGTCTTCTCTTTGTGTCTCAGGTTGTTTTAGGTTTCTGTCATGCTGAATCATGAGCACTTCAAATGCCACGATTAATAATAGATCAAAAGGGAATCATTTTCAGCTTGTTTGATCAAAAACAGCAGACTGAGAGGGTGAAAGCATTAAATTACTGTGTGAAGAAACAAGCATACATTGTTGTCAGGTGAAGCTTTTGTTGATTTTGAAAATTGAAAAAGAAAATTGGTCCAGATCTCCAGCCCAAGTCATCCCACATTAATTTGTAAAGGCAATACTCATACTGATCAATAGATGGCACTTTTGGCCAGTAAGAACTGGAGAAAATGTTGTGATACACAGTTTAATTCTGAAAAATTTTATAGTAATACATTCCTGTTCCAATATACGTTGATGAAGTGATATTGAAGAGGTGTGTGAAAAATCACTTGCAGTTTTTTGCAGTATTGTTTGAAATATTATTGTGCTGAAAGGTTAAGTCATGTTATAAACTCATAAATCTGAAAAGTATCTCTTGGTCTCTCTTCTTTTATCCAATACAATGAAACATTCATTTTTATTTTTTTTATTTCGCTCAATGGTTACATACAGTATGAGATCTGAATGTATATATTTGATATGCAAAATGATAAACAAAAAACTGTTTTGTCATCGTCATGTTTAAATAGAAAAGTGCTATCCACAAACTGTTGCCACAACATTGGAAGCAATACTGTCTAAAATATCATTACAGGTTTTAGCATAAATATTTTCTTTTATTTAATAATAAAAGAGTAAAGAACCAAAAATAGTCCTTCAATCAAAAATGTGTTTCTCGTCATGTTTTATTTGCTTTTTTAGCAAAGTGCTTTACGTGCTGAAAAACCACAAATAAGTCTCATAAGGAAGAATCATTTCACTCCACACTAATTTCTGAATGTCACACACCGACACACACGATTAGAGCTGCATTTAACAATTTTTTATCGGATTAATCTGTCCATGATTTTCTTGAATAATTGATTACCTGTTCAATTACTCAGAACTTTTCAGAACCACATCTCACAGTCTCCCTCAGACTGATTTCTCCTTTCGTCTAAAAGCCAAAGATTCTCATTTTTGCAGTAATATAAACTGGAGAAAAGCTGCAAACCCTCACATTTGAGGAAAGTGTTCATGCTTGATAAATGTCTACTATGATTAATCGATCATCAAAATTGCCGACCAATCGACCACTTGTTTTAGCACCACACAGGACCATAAAGTAGCACTGGTTTTCATTTCTAGTGAGTGACTCCACTGTCTTTAATCCTGGCTGTTTGATTGCAGCAAGGGTGGGATGATTTATTGATGAGATGTTCTCCTTTCTGCCTGTTTCTCTGTCACAGAGACTGAGGAGGAGCAGGAGGGGGCCGCTGCTGCTGCTGTTGGTGCTGCTGCTGCTGCTGCTGCTGGTGGTGGTGGTGGTGGTGCTGCTGCTGCTGCTGGGATGGGAAACAGGAAGTGACCATCACTGACACAGGAATGGGACTGAAAACAGAAAACACCATCATGATGAGGAGAATGTCAAATCCACTCGTGTGGTAGGAAACTAAATCCTCCCTTCAACTCAGGAAAAGGATGAATTGTTGTGTCCGGGCTGGAATTGAGGCATCAGGAAGGTAACGTTGCTCTGCTTTTTCCTTTTTTTTCTTTTTCTTTTTTAAATTTTTAATTCCCCCCCCCCAATCACCCGTTAGGTCGGTTAACCTAGCTCTCTGCGCTGGAGAATGGAGATGTGTGTGTTTCACCATCCGAGGCCATCCATCCTCCTATCGCTGTCAAATTTCGGGAAGTCTACAGGATGATTTCACGTCCCTGTCTCTGCCACAAACAGGTGCTAAGCTAGCTTGTAGCTCAGTCTGCGTGAATTCACTGGAAACTCGCTGCTAGCTTGTGTGCACGTCTGAATATATTGATTTGAGGCTGTTTTTTTTTTTTGGTTGTTATTTTTGACGTTTTTGTGGACCCAGGCCCTCGACTGCAGCTAAGAGAAACTGAGGCTGCACGATCCGACAGCTGCACGCAAACACTCCTCCCCGTGATGTGCTTTTTCCACGGGCATTTTCACCATGTAATGCAGATGTAACGTTAATGCGTGCACGGCTAGCTGCTGAGCCTGTGTGGAAAAACGGGACTTGTCTGTGCCATGCTGGCTGTGTCATGGTTGTTTTTCAGTGTTAGTATCGAAAATCAAAGTCTTGTGCTTGTAATTGTGCAGGCTGCCTTCTTGACCAGCAATTCAGTCATGTAAATTTATCAGCTAATTGCAAGAATTCCCTCATTTAATGTCATTTCCTAGGGTGTAACTCACTGTCAAAGAAACTGACGGGCGAGCTGTCTCAAAAGTTGGGTCATATATTAGCAATTATACTGGCATTTTTCTAGCATTGAAGTTTCGTTGTCTTAAAGCTCACTACATAACCGCTGTTTTTAGTCAGGTTTGTAAATAACTTGTGAAAATGACAGTTCCTTTCCATCATTATATAGCCCATTGACATTTATTTCTAAGTTTATTCAATGAATAATCAGTTGACAAACAGCAAATTATTAATTATTATTTGAAAATTAATGATTTAAATACTTTTAAGGCAAAGTGGCAAATATACTTGGCCGATTAATCAATACTTAAAACAATTGTTTGTTAAAGCTGCAATGTTTTTTTTTTAAATAAAATTATTATGATGATGTTTAGATGCCATATCTACTCACTCACTCAAATACTCACTTTTGCAAAGCAAGAATGAGCACATGCTTGATGAATGACTTAAACAGTTAATCAAACAATTTATCAATTAGTAGTTAATAGTTGATTGACTAATCTTGTCAGCACAACCAGAAAAGTCCAGGGAGGTCACGGGACTAACTACTGCACATGTCTCTAAAACTGCCTGCGATCATTAGATGTCCATTTTAATATTTATATTATTCCATTTCACATAGTCCCAGTAACCAACCAAGACCAAAAAATAAGCTGTCCTTAACACTAACCTTAGTGTTAATGTTAATCATAAACTTATGTTAATTTTTCGCCACTCTTTCCTTTTCACTCTGTTCAGGTTTTCAATTGTATATTAATGATTTATGATTAGCCATCTGTCCTGTTACAGCAGGATCAGACTCTGGTAGTTTTACTCTTTCCACCCAGTTCTTAGAGACGGGTCAAACCAAAGGCACTGCAGCGTTCTTTATTTAATTTGCTTTGGCCGTTGGTGTAATCAGCACCCCTGATTGTGTTATGTTTGGCTGGAGTGTTTGCTTCCATTGTGTTAAGCATGACCTTAAAGTTTCATTCACAGTCAGACAGTCGCAACATCTCATTTAAGTGTTTATCTCCCTCCCCTCAGGTCACATAGGACCCAGTCTGCAAGATCACCTACCGTTTATGTCTGATATTGTTGATCTGGATGTAGAAGGTCATATTGCACAGACCAGCAAAGATAACTGATGTTTCTAAATCTTGCTAAGTTACAGTCTTGTGGTCACTTCCTTATACATCTTAGCTGAAAACATCAATCTGGTCTTTACACCTCCACAGTGAGATTTCTGTTTTAAAGTGATACCTGCTCAGATCAGTAGCACAGAATTACAGCGAATTAAGATACTTAAATTAACTTGTAATGATGGATGTTCATTATTACAAAATTAAACGTACTAATTTTTTCTGGTAGATATTTTGTCTGGTAGATTTGAATCAAATTCCTTTTTTATTCTAGGATGTATCTACTGCTGTCTCCCAATTAAATTAATATTTGCAGACTGGCGTAGGCTGGGTGAAATTAATAGCTGACAAAGCCTCGTTGATAGTGCACACACACACGCTGAAGGATTTCTTGAATGGCTGTATTTCTTTTATTTTCGCTGCAGGCCATAGCACATGTATTATTCATTTTTCAGCATTCATTTTGAAAAGAAAGAACCTCCTCTGTCTTCAGTCAGGCCCATTGTTTTTTATATGGTAGTATCTCCCGTTGAGACAGCTGCATACGGACTGATAATGCAATTTACGTGATGTGCATTCCAGGTCTTCATCTATCTGTAAGACCCATGCAGAAAAAAACAGAAAAAACATTTACTCTGGAGTTGAAATTCACAGTTTAATGAGGAGTTTTACTTTCTTTTCATACATTACAAACTGAAAATCATTGGATTTTTTTAACTGTTGGTTAGCTAAAACACATAATTTGTGATGGACATTTGTTACGAGTCAGTGAAAAGCTATATAGAATAATTAAGAGATAATATATTTTATTAGTTAAATTTGGCGACTCGCTTTTATCCATAGAGTTTGCATGTTTTTCTCCATAAACTGAATATGTGTGTATTATTGATGACTGAACAGCTTCAGCAGTTTGTCAGTGTTAGTGATACTTGTGATCGGCTCCACATTGTTGAAGTGTCGTTCATTGCGAGGAGAGAAAGCTCCCTGTTGTGTCGGAGCTTCTGCACCGTGAATGTTTTGCTACAAGGCGATCCATATATCGACCGCCCGCTGCCTTTGAAGGATGTGTGTCAACTTATTGGCCCCGTCTATGGAGGAGGTGTGAGCCTGTCGGTTAGAGGGAGCGCAAAACGCTGAATCACATCCCAGCAACGGTCGCCTGGGCAACACCTCCATAGTGACCAGCAGGAGGAAGATAAGGCCCCTCGCTGCTCAACTAGTTGTGTAATATCAGCAGACCCTGCAACGTTTTTGTTCCCTAGCTGTTGATTATACTGCTGTTATCGACCGTCACACACACACTCCTCCCTCTCCTCCCTCTCTTCCGCTCAGCCACGTCTCCAAACTGCAAAATGAAATCTGAGTGGCTGGGTGGAAACTCCTAAATAATCAACAAACTCCAGTCTCCATGGCATAATTGCTGTTTTGATTTCTGTTGCAAACAAGAATGGGAAACATGAACAAGTACGCTGCAGACTGTCATAATTATGGCTATCAAATGTCACCAGCAGAGAGAAATAGGAGGAAAGATGACAAGTCTGATTAAAGCAGACCATCGTTAAGAGGCTCAGCAGCACAGTTCATTTGATATTGGATCTGTCTGCCTGAAAAGATAATTACACACCTTTTAACATGCATTTTTTATTCTCACTCCATTTTGTCCTGGTTAACAGTGCAGCATGAATCAGCACTCCTGTTGTGCTGTTTTCTTAAAATCTCAGAATGATTAAAAAAGCTTTGTTTGAGTCCAAAAGAAATTATGTTGGGGAATTAAGCAGAAAGCAGGTTTAAATTTCACTCCGATACGAAGTCAAATCACAACGACTCTGCATTTAACCGCACGTCAAAGCTCAGTAAACAATGATATCACATGAGCTCACCTAGAAGCTCTCTGCCTCGACACTGACTTTGCATACAAGCTGAATTGAATTTCCAGGCCACGCTGATTTGATATAGCTCAAAGGGAAGTCCTGTCTCATGGTGAATCAGTGTGATTGTTGGCGCAGGAAAAGTTTCTCTTTCCTCTTTTCCTCACAATAAAGAGTTTGTGCCCGGGAGGATTACTCTTCTTCAGTTACCCTGTTGGCGTTTGCCAGAGGCTTTTGTCCATGGCCAGCCTGTAGTTTCACTGTCATAACAATGTGTCAGGACTTATTAGGTAGAGCTGAATGACTCTCACTGCAACAAAACCTCTGAAGTAAAAGGTTTAGTAATGTTGCAACCCGCTTTTAAATGTAAAATAAAATAAGTCAAGACTGGAGTGGTCGATATTAGTCTATTTAAGATATGTGACTGTGTGATATGTGGATCTGTACTGTGTTGCACTTCTGGCCATACACCTAGTGATTTCACAAACACACACTCGGCCTCCTCTTGCTGACTCTATTCACTGGGAAAAAAAGTGGTTTTATTTTCCTGACTGAAACAGTTTCTATAGAAGAGGTGAAATCCTCTCTTCCTAAATCAATTGTGCTGACTTTTGTTTTCCTTTTTTTTTTTTTTTTTTTTCACTTTAAAAGGCCTCATCACACCACAGGGGAAAAAATGAAGAAAGAAAAAAAAAAAATTAAGATCAAGTAGGAAATTGAATCCACTAAGGTTGATATGGAGGGAGCTTAGAAATCCATTATGCTCAGGTCTTTTTTCACAGAGACACAGATGAATATGGAGTCAGCTATCAGACCGTAAAGGATTAGTGAAGATCAGTCAGGCTGCAGCACTGGAGCACATTAAATGTCTTTCTTTATTACTTTGTGACTCATCGTGTCTCTAGGCTGATATTCCTAAAAATATCTGCAGGTTATCTTTAATTTTCCAGTGTCATTGGACTGTCATTGTGCTCAGCCTGGTGGGGGTCATTTTAGGCCAAAAATCTGTCACCGCCTGAGTCACGTTTGTGGTTACACGTTCTGTTGTAGTTTCCAAACTTTTCCACACGGTGGCAAAGTTTGAGAGCAAGTGAAGAGCTTTGTGTCGATGCCGCTCTGCTGTGTTTGGTCCAGCAGCATTGTTATCATAATCATCCTCTCATTGTAGGGAGGACGTCCGTGTGTCGTTTTAATCCCCCCAGTCTATAAATACACCACTTGGCCATGTGAACAGAAATGTTTTTTGTTCATTATGTTATCACTGCCAAATATCTTGATTTAAAATGTATTAAGTTATTGTCTGAAGGGAACAAACAAGTTAAAATGGGAAGCTCACTCCTAGCTACATGCAGTATTGCCAAAGTGCACAATCAGAGATATTTAAATAATTCAACAAATAATTTAAATTTGGTGATTCCAGCAAAGAAATATGTAAATGAAAAATACGAGAAAAGCTCAATTTAAACCCCTAAGTATTAAGTCATTATTAGAAATGTTATTTTCCATATGTGCTGAATTTAATCCTTGCCTGTAGACATATTTCACATTTATGCTTGTGCACTGGCTGAAAGACTGTCCAGGTTACACCAGCAATTAATTGTAGTTGATTAATTGAAAGTATACCAATTCTACACCCTCCTATTTACCCTTAAATTAATACCTAATGACTACAGACCTGTAAAATAAAGCTTTACACATAGATACGATATGGACGTAAGAATGAAAGAATGGAGGCTGTTTCTTAGCTGCGGTATTGACTTTCTGTCAGATGTGACCAAGAATCCAGAGCGAGTGTGAAAAATAATCATTTACAATGGATTTATTGATCGTCTAAAGTCTACAATCAGAGGTCAAATGAGTTTTTCTTCTTCTCCTGGCATCTCGGATCAAAAATATCTATTCTCAATCAATCTTCTTTGCCGCTGGCATGGAGGCTCATGAGTTCAATTCAGCTTCACACGTCATCGTCATACAGCCCCCCCCCCCCCCCCCCCAGTCCACATTCATCTTACAGCTTGGAAATGTAGTTGACTGCTGTATGGCTGATGTATGTCTGTGTGGCTTGTTATTTCTATAAATCAAAATAACACTTGCTCATGAAAAGAAATGAGAAGCAGATTGAAAATATATGTAGGATTTCTTTTTTCAAATATTGACCAAAGGCATTGTTCTTTCGGAGCGTTGTATTGCACTGAGAGGTGAAAATGGCAGGCAAGGAAAAAAGACAAATCTACACACATCAGAAACATAGAGGAAAGGTCAAATTATCTGTGTCATATATAGGAAAATACTTTGTAAAGACTTTGTGGGCACTTCTCACTTACTATTGCTCCTTTGGTTTTCCAGTGCTGGTTGCTTCATCCTCCCAAAAAAAAAAAACAGGACAGAAATGTAATAGATGGATAAAATGAATGAATGTGTTTCACCTTTCAGCTTGTACTGTTAGTTAAGCTTTACAACCAGTTGGTTGTACTTTGGTTTTTGTTGTTTGTGTAAACTGTAAGCTGGTCTGAGGACTAGCTCCGGCGCCCGACTACGTCTGTTGTGTTGTTCAACTAATGACAGTTGATTTTCTGGACTATATCTGTTTGTGTGACTATAACCTCATCCATCACAGCCACACTGTGTACATCTGTGTTTGCTGTTTACCTGTGAGTCAGTATGCACGTTAACAACCTACCCTCCTCATCTCTGTACCCGATAGACTCGCGCCGCCTTG
Organism: Seriola dumerili; assembly: GCF_002260705.1. NCBI lineage: Eukaryota > Metazoa > Chordata > Actinopteri > Carangiformes > Carangidae > Seriola > Seriola dumerili. The sequence continues at coordinate 1,115,970 of NW_019174786.1, read as the reverse complement.
TAGACTCTATAATCTAGCCTCCTCACAACACGGTGTGTATATCTCCACCACTCCCCTCCTCCCTCCTTCCCTCCTTATCATCCAGGGCCCCGGCGTGTTGCTAAATGGAGTCGGAGCAGCTGTACCACAGAGGCTACTGCAGGAACAGCTACAACAGCATCGCCAGCGCCAGCAGCGACGAGGAGCTGCTGGATGGAGCCGGCGTCATCATGGACTTCCACACCACTGAGGACGACAACCTGCTGGATGGAGACGCTGCCTCCCCAGGTAGGGAGAACGGGATACCTCCACATACCTCACCTAGCAGTTTGATTGGTCCCAAATCCGGATCTCTTGAGCTTCCCTTCCTTGATCCAGGCTTGATGACCCCCAGCCCTCACTCTCCAATCAGATAGGATCTTTGCTTGAAGTCTCGCTGATGCCTGCCATCATGCCCTGATCTTTCAGTTGCTGCGCTTCAAGTCCAAAATCGATTATCTTCTGGTTCACGGTTGGCCAGACAAAGCTGACAAAGCAGGGAGCTGCTGCTCTGGTTGTGAATCACCTCACTGCTGATGTCAAGATGCATCAAGTGTGTGTCCGGTTGTGTGTGCTGCTGTCCTGTGACACAGTCGCTCTGCCATCTGCCCCTTCTTCATCTCCATCCACACCCATCAGCTGCTCTACATGCCGCCTTGTCACACCCTTCAGACACCTGCTACCCAGCATCATTCAAGATGATCGTCCTGCTCCCATTTTGACCCGCTGAGCCTCACAAATGGTTATAAACTATTGACTGATATTTAGGTTGAAAATGTATTCGGCTATAGAGAGTCAAAATAACTTGCTGCTTCTCACTGTTTTCATTAGAGCCGGCTCAGGTGACTTCAGTGTGAAACTTAAATCTCACGATAAGAAGCTTTCAACCGCATCTTCCTGTCTTTATGAGTAAAGAGAATTGGCTCAGGAAATCAATAATTCAATGAGATTTTCTGTTCCTCCCAAAATCAAGTAAAAAATAAATTGAGGATCAGCGAAATAGAAATGTAAACGGAAAATTGTTTTCCCATTTTAAAGCTGTGCTGTTGAAATTTGTGAGTTCAGATGACATTAGATTTCTACAGGCATTCATTTACTGTTTTTAATCGCTCTATCTATGCATATTTATTGTTATTTAGAGATCTAATAACTAGACTAATTCATTTGTGAAATCATATTAATCCCTCTTTGTATTTTCCATTTAAATATCAATTAATACGTTGTTTTATAACCATCTTCAAGGCTCTCAAAGGAAATCCAGTTTTTATTAATTATTTTAAGTTGTTTATTTTCAACTAGAGTCATTTGTTTTGTCGTCGTCTTGTCTTGTTGTAGTTGTTGTTCTGTCCACAGTTTTGCCTGCTCCTCTTTCCTGTTTGCTCGTCTGCTTCTATCTTAACACCTTGACCCGATCACCTCTTTGATGTTGTTGTTTCCTGTATCCTGCAGTTTACTTTGTGGTCTCGCTACATCTTCTATGTGTGCTTTGACCTTTCGCACATTGTACCTCCTCCTCTCTGTCTCCTGCCTTACGTAGATTATCCTGTCAGGCAGCAATAAAAGTTTGGTGGTAGTAACAATACAGACACGTGGCAGAGCCTGTTTTTTTTTTTTGTTTGTTTTCCTAAATGCGTCATCGACTGGCTAAATATAGAAGAGGTTAGGTGGGGCATGGTGCGCAAGTGAGACAGAGTGATTTTAGCTTATTAAAATAAACCAGTGATCTATGATGCACTTTTAAAAGAGCAAGTTGTACCATCGTGCTTTCTGCTGAGTTCGATCATTAGCTCATTCCTCGTTAAGACTGCTGCCATGCTTCTGCTCGTTTGGCTGCCATGCTACATGAATATAGTCATACCTGCCATACCAGCGCTGTCACCTGTTTCTCATTCATTCAGCACCCTAGTGGCACCCAGTCTGGTATATCTGGTGTCCCTTCACCACCCGATCTGCTGCATCCTGTTTGTTCTTTCTGGTTTGAGTAAATATGCTGATTCCTCTCTTGTTCCCCCATTTCTTCAGCTTTGACTTGCAGCTCATCAAACAGAAAACACACATGCTGAGGGTTGTGTTAGAGGTGTCGCCTGAACTTGGCTCCCTAAACATGAATGGCTTGTATTTAATTTCAGTGCTTCCATACTGAAATTATTGCTGGTGTGACTTTGTGAGAAATCCCTGCCATCTTTGAATGCAGATAGAGCGCTGAAGCTGGCAAACTAGTGTGTTTATGCTCGGGATAAAAACACTCTGTCCTGTACATACTCTGTTTTAAGTGTTGGCTAAGCAGAGAGGTTATTTTCTGTCGATCTGAATTGGATAATTAGGATTAACCACCTTTTATATGATTCAGTTTAATGTTTTTGGGTTGCTGACAGGGCTTATAATAAACACACAGTACACATAAAATACACGTTTATTTAAAAGACTGTAATGAAAGTAAATTGCACCAGTTGCTTCAAGTTGCCTGATCGCAGCTGTTCCTGTTTTGTTCTGACAAGTCATGTGGACAAGTGTGAATTCTCACATGTTGTTGGAGCTTGAAGGAAAGTGAGGGGCTCACCAGAGCCTCGAGGAATTATCCTCTGGGAAGCTGTTGCAAATTATTTTTGCTGCTTTTGGGATTTGGCATTTTCTCTGCAGTCTTTATGAGTTTTGTATTTCGTCTTTGCCGAATCACTGTATTAACAGAAGTATCAGAGGTTGTGTTTATATACTGTATGTGTGTTTATGTAAGAGGGATTGGCTTACATTTCAGTGTCTCTGGTCTCTGCCTGGTGATTTCCCTCTTATTGTTTTACTGTGAAACTGGACCTCTGGGCAGTTAAACACAAAAGGTGAAAGCACACAGTAACCCTAACCTACCCACACTTACACTGTCATTCCTCCTGCAAATACAGAGCGAGCTGCATCAAGCAGATACACAACACATAAGTGATACTATTATACTGTGGAGATTTGTCTATTGTAATTAACTTCTGTACTGTGTGCGTCACCTACCTGTCTCATCAGTCTTGATTTGTGTGTGACATGCCGCCATGCTCTTACATTCCCATGAACCAGTTTGGCTGCCAGCCGGTGTGAACTAGTGTTTCAGGAAATCTCTGGATGAATGTCACTCCTTGAAGTTGTTGTGCTGCCTGCCTCTGCCTCCCCGTGCTATTTTTACGTAATGGTGAGGGGTGGGTTCACAGGAAAGCTTGTAAAGCCCTCCTCTCGGCTAAGTCTGCAGTGTGAGCAGGGGGCTGGCTCGCTCCGTAGCCCCATGGAGATTTTTGCTGAAACTTTTGTTTGGCTTTGGAAAACTTTGGCTCTTGAACTGAAACGGATTTAGTCTTCTTTCTTTTAACTCACTGGATTACAGAAACTATTAAGACTTTCTGTTTAAAACTTCATATTGTGGTTTTGTTGTTTTTAAGTCCTGACGGGGCTTGTTGAGGAGGGTGATAACAGACTATGGCTGACATCACCTGTGCCACTGCCTAGCGACAGGAGCCCTGCTAAAAGGTAAGGGGTCCTGGGGGTTTAACATATGACAGGCTGTTGTTCTATATATCAGGGTACCAGTGTTTACGCGTGGGAACTGCAAAGGATGTCGAAGGACATGACTTTGTTTCATTGTTTCATATAATAACACATGATTACACCAAGTTTACAAAACACCTTCTGCCTTGAAATACAGTAACTCTGTGACCCCGTTTGGATTTTACCCATGTAATCCGGTTCTGAATCATGTAATGGATGGAAAGTAAGCGGCGTTCCTCTGTGCAAGTCGGTAAATTCTCTCTTGCAATATGTTACATATGCTATGAGATGTCCAGATGATATCTCATGTTGTGGTTTCATATCCTTCTTGAAGAGTCAACACGAGAAAGGAAGATTGAGCAACTGCTCTGTTTCTGATGTTGGAGCCAGTTTTTGCTCACTCTTTCTTGCTGCAGTTCATTTTCTCTTTGCATACTGCAGACAAGGCAATAGCTTCAGTGGAATATATTCAAAAATCACCAAAGTTTACAAGGCAAATTCGCAAATAACTCCCATGGGCAGATATTATTTCTTGTTTTTTGCAGTCACAAAGCTTTCTTTCATTTCATTTGAAGTGATGCTGGGTTGAATCGGAAAAATACTGCTGTAGATGACTTTATCCTTTATCCTTCAGGGCTGCAACTACAGATTCGCAGATCTGCTTTTTGTCATTCCTGATGTCAATTCCTACTTATACGGATATAATTGCTCTCTCCTCTCTTCTGAAATCTTAATACCTCATTGCACTGAGCTCATTGAGATCATATTTACTACAAATGAGCTCAGCAGTAAGGTAACATCAGGCCAGGGGTTACTATGGCAATAACAGCGGCCCGCCATGACTGAATGAATGTAATTTTAGAATGACATTGGCAAAGAAATTATATTTAATATGGTTTGGTCACATCTGGCTGATACCTGATTTGCCTAATAAGATGCACATTGGCCTTAAGGCTGATCCAGTGTATGGCATTGGTGCACCTTTACCTGCAACTAATATGTCATGAGGAAATTTTTGTAAATATTTGTGTTTTGTTCGTATTTGTGGGAGAGATTTGTGGAAAACAGGACGCAAAGCAAAGTGATGCATAGCTGAGACGGGAGGCTCTTTTTTCAGAGGGAAGAATGCAGATGTTTCAGTAGAGTTGAAATGAACATCAGTGCTCAAACTTGTTGTTTTCATGTAGCACACAAGCAGAAAAAGAAAACCCCTGTTTAATGAAGGGAAAAAGTGATGAGAGATTTCACTCAATGGAGGCGAAAACATCAACAATCTCCTCCACCCCAAGTTCTCACACAATGCACTTTGTCGCCATAAAACATTCATCGAGTTTGTTTATGCAGAGATATTTTAACGTTAGTGCTAATGCATTAGTAACATTAGTTGCATAGTAATGATCAATATTTAAGAGCTGGTGATTTAACATGCTATAGCTGATGATGGTAATAATGGTGGTAGTTAGCTAGCTAACTTTAGGAGGTTTAGCATATGTAACATAATGTGTGAGAGAAACACGAGCCGTCTCACAGGAAATAAACTGTGTTTCCTGCACCACAACCTGCTGCTGTTGAAATCGAAGTACTGAGCTGTATTGGATGCCTACAATATTAGTTAATTGTTTTAATCTATTCAGAAGTTCAGTTCGGTTTATAAGAAATGCTGCTAGGATCTCCCTGAACTTTACTTTTCAAAATAAAATGTTGGAATCTGCCCCAAATATCAGCTATTGATCTCCTTGATTACTAATTATCGGCATCTGCATTGGCCCTTTAAAACTATATTTGTCCACCCCTACTTGAAAATGCTTGATTTGTCCAATCAACAGTCTAAAACCAAAGGTATTCAATTCACTGTCTCATATGGGAAAGATAAGTAAGAAACATTCACATTTGAGAGGCAGAAAACAGCAGGTTGCTTTTGGCTTTTTTCTTAAAATTGTTGCCAAATAATGTTGAGCAATTTGACTGTTCCTTTATAGTCATGCACCTCACAGTGTAGCACAACTGTCATCAAGCTCCTCAGCCATGAAAACTCCCATTTATCCTCCATACTGTCACTCCCCTGCACTTGTTCAGAATGGAATATTCCATTTTAGAACTCACCTCCCTCCCTCCCAAACACACACACACACACACACACACACACACACACACACACACACACACACACACACACACACCCCTGTGACCCGGCACCATGGTCTGTCCCATACAGGCAGGGCCCACTGATCTCCCCTAGCAACCAAGCAGGCAGGGCTGACCGGCCTGGTGTGATCGCCTTTCCGTGTGCGCGCGCGCGCGTGTGTGTGTGTGTGTGAGAGAGAGAGAGATGACATCAGCAGCTCTAGCAGTCAGCTGCTGCAGTGGAGAGGGAGCGAGAAAGAAAAGGGAGGGGGAGGGAAAGAGGACTGTGCACTCACACTCACACACATACACATTCTTCCGCTCAAACACACACACTCACTCTCTCACTCAGTCACTCACACACACAGCCCCGCTTGTCTTCCTCCGGTAAACATGGCAGCGGCAGCAGCGACCGACACACACACAGCGAGCAGTGCGTAGTGAAGCGTAGCTTAGCTTAGCCCCGTCTCGGCTGTCAACATGGAGGAGGAGGACGCGGCGGCCGACCCCTATTTGCCCTACGACGGGGGAGGGGACACCATCCCCCTGCAGGAGATCCCTAAAAAAGGTACGCCACATCCCCTCTTCTCTCTCTCTCCCCCTTCCCTCCGATTCCCCTCGTGATGACAGAGGCCGTCCTCCTCCTTCTTGCACACTGAGTCCATGCCTCCATATGGCAGGCAGACACGGTGCAGGTTAAGCCAACGCTGCCTCCTCTGCTGCTGATGAGGCATGGAAACCGGAGAGCAAGTATGGATTAGGAGCTGCCATTGCTAATGACAACGCTGATTGTTCTGTGGCAGCAAAACAGCTAGCTGTGTAGCTTATTTCACCATTCACCTCTCTGTGGATGATTAACCAGCAGTGTGTGTGTGTGCACGTCAACCAGAGATAAAAGATAAAGGAAAGGCCTGATTTAGTGTGAAGGCTCGTGCTTGGGCCTTTTAAGCAGCAGCAACTAAAGAGACCGTCATGGGCATCCATTTTAATGTCCTCACAGAAACACATGCACAGGCTGTGGCTGCCACATATGTGGATGCTCATGGACCTAGGCTGTGTTGTCTAAGCAACCTTCCTGCAGTGTGAGGACACCTGTTGGCCAGATTCAGCACGTCAGCCCATGTCACACATAACAGTGCAGTCAGATTATGACAAATTACCGCTTTTTTTTCTTTTCTATCTAACAAATTTGAGTTCTGTATGCTTGTTTGTCTTTCTTGTGTGGCCTTCAGGGAGTTTTCCCCTTCAGTTGTGTGCAGTTGGTTCCTCCAGGCCTTGTTAGATTTTTATGGTGAGTGAGCAGAGACAAAAGGCCCCTAGTGAGTTTAGGACACATCCGCTGCTGCGTACATCCACTTTGGACAACAGCCTCTGCCTGCAGACATCTACGGGGTTTTTTTCCCCTCTATCTTCAGTACAACGTGTGGTCCTCTCACAGCTTTTGAATGAAATGGGGTTTTTTTTTTCTGTCTTCTAGGTGACCACATTTTATAACACATTCATCTCTCTCTTTCTATTCCGGCTGTTTTTAGCTTTACCCACGTATCTTCTGCCAGTTTTCTATGTCATGGTCATGTTTGAACAGGACCTGCAATCCAGACACTTAGCCACGATTCTTCTACAGAAAGTGGTGAAAGAAAACGTATAGTGTGTATACTATTATATTGAAAAAAAATAGATATTGATTTGGTCACTTTAAGGTCAGTCACCTTAAACACTGTGACCTTTTTTCAACTACCAAAACCAGCCTGTCGCATGTAAACACACAGAGGAGAGTTGTGTAAAAGGGTCTTTTGAGTCCACAGGCTTTTCAGACTTTGATCAGTTATCCATTAGCCTTTCGTGTGACTCCGGGGATTCCTCCAGTCTGGTCATCAGGCTGGCATCGGTCAACAACAGGGCTCTTCAGGCTGTAAGGAGGTTGTCAGGGTCAGTTTATGATGCTGATCACATGATGGCTGAGCAGACTAACCCTATTCCAACCCCGCTGACCCACAGTGTCCCAGCCAGCTGCTTCTAAACCTCGCTGATCTGATTTACTTAACAGTAGTATAGTAGGCCTAATACTCAGGGATGCGGGAGTGGTTGGAAGAAGCAGTTGACTGATGGTCGCTTCACATCTCATTGGTCACAGTTACACAGGAAGGCCATGTCAAAAGCTTTTCATTTAGAGAAGTGGTATTATTGACAGTCAGCTTGTGGTGTTATTGACAGTTAGCATGCCTGTGTGTGCGCTGATGTGGCTTTTTGCCCCTGATGTAGTCTGAACAGAATCGCAGTGTCACTGTACTAATGCACAGGAGAAAGACAGCCTTATTTTTGTGTGTGTGTGTGTGTGTGTGTGTGTGTGTGTGTGTGAGTGTGTGTCCTTTGTCTGCGTGCCTGCTGAACCACTGGAGTGCGATGTTGGCGACGTGCTCGCATGCATTCGCCTTCGGTTTCTGTTTTCCGTGGCATCACCCTCGCTTGGCTCCACGCTCCTGCCTTGGCTGACGGTGGACAGCAGTGCAGTGTCATCAGGAGGGGCCTGTCTGGTTTCTCATCAGTCAAATCCTCGGCTTTCTTAGTGGAAGCTGAAAATGTTCCCCTCTAAATGATCCACATCCTTTCTGTACAGTGTAGAGCAGCAGTCTCATCTTTCTGCTCTGTTGTCGTCATAGCCTTGGTTTTTGTCAGTGATGTACATTTCACCTGCATGTAGGTCCCTCAGGTGCAAATTTATTGAAACAATGACATATTTGCAGTCGGTTTGTGCCACAAAGATTTTTCATATATTTTCTTCTAATTTAGATTTAGTTTAGTTTTATAAACATTTGCAACTAGTGAGTGGTAGTTGGAAAGTTGCTCACTAATATTTAGGCAGGGATTTTTGAATGAATGAATTAAATCTTTATTTCCCATTACACACATAAAGGTTCACCAAGATGGAGTCCAAAGTCATTATCATCACTACCTCATACAATAGGTGGTTTGAAAGGCCTGTTAAAAAATCAATATAAAATGCAGTGTCCCCAATTCATATCAATCCCTGTATAAACATTCTGGCTCTCCTCGTCTTGGCTCTGGGCATCAGAAACTAGCTGTGCTCTGAACTGAAGATATAGTGACGGGAACAGGCTGTACAGTCCTTTCAGAGCAAGATTCATTATAGCAATGCGGCTCTGACAGCGTAAGAAACTTCTCCAGCATAGTTTCACATCCCGTTCTGATATCTGGAAAGACGTCTTACAAGGAGAGAAACCCTCACTGACTAAGTCCATCTCTTCTATCCTACACCGTGCGTACCTATGCAGCAAGCGGAACACTCCACCAATTAAAGGTAAAAGACAAGAATTGTATTGAAAAAACAAATAAAACAAGAAAACTGGACTAACCAATGCTGTCAAAATAGTTTAATTGTCCCTGATACCAGGAACAAAAAGTATCACCGGTGAAAGAACAGCATTAAGTTCCTATAGGAAAATTATACATTTTCATTGAGAGAACAAGAGTAAAGTAGTGAGTAAAAATAGCTTACAACTACAGAACTTACCTAGAATGCTATATTTGAAAGCTACAAGAAAAGGAGAATACATGGATAATTATCCAACAAGGATTACAAGTTCTGGCAAAATGGTAAATGCAACAGTGAGTATGTTAACATGTAAATAAGTATCCTAGTTTTGACTCTTGTCCTGCTTTGTCTTGGACTTTTCCACATCAAGCAGCTCTGTCATTTGTGTTCCACCTGATTTATCTCAACAGTTAAGGATGTATTTATTACTCTGCTGAACTCCAGTTAGGTTTTGCAGAACCTAGAAAAGAGGTAATCCAGGTTTCTGGAACCAGGATATGGTGCTTACATGTGCAAAATATAACTGGGGCCAGAACTGAATGAACCGCGTTTCGAAGAAATTAGCTGGATAATGTAAGAACCATAAAATAATCACCAAAATTCCCTTTAAATCAGATGGTGTTATAAAGTCACACTACCCACTAGAACAACAGTTTTTTTGTTGTTTTTGACAGGTCTAGAAAGTTTTTTCTCAGTCCTTTGAAAAAAAACAGACCTCCATATCAAACTGCTACTGTCATTGAGTCAAAAACTGAGTCATCACCGTCCCACCGGCCCTGTACTCAAACACACACAACACCATCCGTCCCAACAGCCCAGACTGCGGCTGTCACTGAAATCAAAATGGAGAAAGATAGTATCAGTCTCCCTGCCAAGCCTTATACTCTTACTGCTGCTGACTCCACAACAACAACAACAACAGTAGAAGCTTACTCTCTGTTTCCTTCCTCCTAACTGGGCCGGACATGTATCGGCTGGTCAGATGAAAGCTGTACTTGACCGTTTTGTCTCTGCTTCTTACATGAGATTCCCACCAAAGGGTTTCGACTTGTTTCTCCTCTCCCACATCCCAGAAAACATCAAAGGGAGCGATATGAGCTAATAAGCTGCACTTTCAAAGACGCTGTCACGGCCCACGTTCATAATGCAAGATGTCTTTGGGAAACCGGCTTTATCCTCTGCTTATGTCTCAGTTCGGGGGGGGTGGAAAAATTTTGCAAGCGTGAAAAACCTTTATTCTAAATTGAGATGTAGGTGATTTGATACAAAGCAGCTTCTCATTTACACTCCTTTTATAATCTTTCCCTTCTGTTTTTCTGGCGCATTGGGCTCTGTAGCCCATTTTCTACATAGTAATAACATGGTAATGGTGCAGCGGTTGCAGTAATGTTTGGGAAAAGGATTCAGATGTGTCGATCCCATTTTATAATGTTTTTTTGGCCCTGCTTACGACCATGTTAGGGTTTTTTTTTATGTTTAATGTTGATCACAAAGAGTTAACAGCTATGATCAAGGCATTATAAGATGGTACGACCCTGTTCCAGTTGTAGTTATGCTCAGGAGATTAAAAACATAAAGGAAAAAATGTATCGTGGATGTTCAGAAGGCTGCAAGGTTTTCTGGGCTTAGCATTAAGCACAGTGTGTCATTCAGTTGGTATTGGTCTCGCCCACGTTTCTGTGTTCACACCTTTTATCTTTAGCAACATGAGAGCCACAAAGTCAAAGCAGTGCTAAGGCACTTTTGTTTCATATTATTACAGATCGCACTATATAGAAAATGCAAATAAACATTATGTGATTTTTTGACTCTAAGTGCCACTTAAGTAGAAAACTAACTCTAATTTATTGGTTCTTTTTCTTCTTTCTTACTTTGAGCTCATCAGGTAAAATAGTGTTCTAACTTTGTGATCTGTCAAGCTCTGACTGAAGGGGCTTTCTACCCTCAGTAACACCCTCTGTTTCCAACAGTTGCTTGTTGAGCAGCAGCACCAATATGTGACAGACTGCATGAAACTGAATGAAAAGAAAAAGAAAAGCATGGAGGAACCAAAGGATGCATCTCATAGTGGTGGAAATGACTGAAACTAAACGTATAACAGTGTTTATGTGGCCTCATCTCAATGCTACGGTCTGATGTCTGAAGGAAAAAGAAATAATCACCTATGGCTTCAGAAATTCTGATTCTGATTCAGGCAACCAAGCTCGTATTGCATCCTGTTTTCTATCCAAGATTCTGAAGTCACCGTTGTTTAAAATCACAGAGCCCCATCTGTTTTTTCTCACTGCCATTGGCTGAATTTCTCACTTAGTAACAGTGATATAACATTCAGCAGTGCTGCGCAAATCAAACAGAAACGGTTGGTAAGATAATACTTTTTTTTTTTTTTGCTGTTAACTTGCCCTTAAAGACACAGTGAAATACAAACTGCATTTTTCTGGCTCTTAATTTTTGTCTCTGTGCTTAATTTTTCTGTTATGTCTCGGTGTACTCTTGAAATGATCACCTGCCTATTCGTTTCCATTTTCAGGAGGAAATAGATCATGTTACAAAAGCTAAAGATTCTCGAACTGCCTTTTCACTTGGACTTATAATACCACAGTTTCTTTGAATTTAATGTTTTTAGCCGCAGTCACAGTAGCAGTAAGTGTACTTTTTTTGTTTCATTTTGCAGCGTCAGATTTAACCCTGTTGTTAACGATAACAAACACGCTAATTACTCCCATGTGTAAATAGATTAATCTGGTATTAGTGAATGTACACAGACAGGAGAAACAAGTTGGACTTGAGATGTGTCACATAAGCATTTGGAGCAGTAGCAAATAGTTTCCTTTTGGTTCCTTTGAGCACTTGAGCAGAGGCTTTAACTGTTGCTCTGTGTCTCTCTTTTGTCGTTTTTACACACAGTGCTGCTTTTGTGTCGCAGATGAAGAAGTCTCACATATTTGTGTCATCACACGTAGGAAGCTGAGGCTCAGCTTCTCGAACAATTTCACATTGGAGGACGGATTGTCCCTAATTTTATCAAACACACTCTGTGCCAGATTAAACGTGACCGTGCATTTTAAAGTTGATGAAAAAGGTCTGTTATACTTGAAAATGGGGATTGAAGACTGTGAAGATGTTTAATTATCCCATTGTTAATTCAGAACTACAGTATGTTATTACATGTTATCGTCATGCAGCCGCATCAAAACCAAATAACAGCCATGTAACTGTTGCGATGTTTTCCAGATAAGAGTCAGAGAGAATAAACCTCTGGGCTGCTTTTCCTCTCTCTGTTGTAGTCAGTGTGTTTGCATGTGTGTTTGTGTGTGTGCAGATGTGAGTCAGCCAGTATGATATGCTGTCCCCTCTCATATTGAATCCAGCCAGAACAGATCAGACGAATTATGTTCATAAGTCTTGTTGTTATGAGCAAAGTCACTGTCCTGATCTATTTAAAGGCATTGGACAATGTTTGCTTTATTTTTGTTTAATCATTAATATGTGCCGTGACTAATCCTAATCATGTTGAAGTCATTGAGGACTGACTGTACATGGTTGTTGGGCCTATAGGCAATCCTATTGTTCTGCAGCCTGCAGTAGGCCGACAACATCAGACCAGCACTAATGAGACTGCCAGACATCCAAGCTAGGGCGCCACAACAAAGCATCTGCTAAACGATTTAAATATAATTAAAACATCATTTACTTGCATTTTGAGATGTCACAGGTCTGGTTTGTACAGAAAGAGCTTTTAGTAGAGGTTGCTGATTGACTTTTTGAAAGCTTAGACGTTCAAAAAATAAAATACAAAAGACCATCTGCATACATGCACACATCCACCCACACATAGTGAGCTGCATCTCAGACCAGCAGGGAGCTCTGACTGTACAAAGTATGGATAAAAGATTTCCTCCAGGTGTTTCAGCACTGTTTGCTCATTCAAATGTTGCAACAGTGCACATAAGCCTCCACTAGCTTCGGTTCCAGATGAGTTGATGAACTACAGGCCTTACGGGTTTTTCTCAGCGTGGCTGAGCAGTGTTTCTGATGGGGATGTAGCTCTGATGTGCAGCCAGCAGCAGGCAGTGCAGTGATGGATCTTTCTGTTTCTCAGGATCATTTGTAACGATCACATGTACAGCAGAGCAGCACAGCCAAAATAACCGCATCACAATCTTTTCTTTTTTTTTTTTTAAATCCTAACATGCTTGCATATAATATATATATATATTCTGCTTGTATATGGTTTATCAACTGTATATTGTTTAATTAAAGGCTTTCTGTCTGTTTCTCCTGCTCAGGGTCTAACTACGCCATGTCTAACGGGGGCGGGGTTGCCAGCAGCACCACACACCTGTTGGACTTCCTAGAGGAGCCCATCCCTGGTGTGGGGACCTATGACGACTTCCACACCATCGATTGGGTGCGCGAGAAATGCAAGGACCGCGAGAGACACAGGAAGGTGAGGACTCCTTAAATCCTCCATAGGCTTCAAACAAACTTTTCATATGACTTGTTGTCAGACTAAAGGTAGTAGGGTTTATACCTGTTTTGATTGGCTGTCATATCCTCCTCCTGCCTCCCCAGTTTCTCTCCCACAGTTTAATGTCTTTTGCGTCTTGTCTTTTTAATCCACATGAAATCAATCATTACAAAAGGAATAACGGAGCTCTGATATATTCACGTTGTTGTTTTACACCTTCACACACCTGTGCAATTAGAAAGGAATTTTCAGATGCTGTTAGACACGGACACACTTTGTTTGAAGCATGTCACAGGGTCTGCTTGGATGTGCTTTGTAACTAAGATGTTTAATTTGACACTAAGCAGTCAGAGGTATGTTTGTGGCTTGGCCCGTTTCCAGTTCATAAAGCTCTCACGTTAGCTGGTGTCAGCAAAAAAATCCTCCACTGCACAGGAAGTGATGTGTCGCACATTTCCTGCAGCAGCAGCAGCGGTTTGTTTGGGTCGTACAAAAGAAGAACTGGGTAGTTAGGATCAGCAATTTTAGCCTCGAAGGCTTAACAGCGGATCCATCAGCCCAACAAACATACAAAAACAAAACTTGATCCTTGGAAAATCGAGGAAAAAGAATGTAATATCAAATATTTGAGGCAACTATTTTTATTGTAGAAATGTAGATTGACAAGAAATAAATTCCAAGACCAAGGTCAAGAATGAACTCGACAGTGTAGAAATGTAATTGTGCAGATGTCATGAATGAACCAGAATGAATGGACACACAATAAACTGTCGTCTTCCTCGCCCACAACTCGTCACTGATTCACCTGTCTCTGTCAACACGTCTATCCAAATATTGACTCAATTTTCCTGCCCTTTAGTGCAGCTGTCCCGGAAATGATAACTCTGAGAATTTGATTGGTATTTGAATACTTGGTCAAACATTGGTTTTATAACCTGGTCTTATCCTGCCTTACAGAAAACATCAGTTTTATTGAAGCAACAGTGGAAATCATGCCACAAGAGCAGATCACTGAATGACTTATCATTGGTATTTTCAAACCTTTGGCATCACTGCCATCTACCTTCTTATGATTTTTTTTGTCTCTGTGTTTTCAGATAAACAGTAAGAAAAAGGAGTCGGCATGGGAGTTCACAAAGAGCCTGTACGACGCCTGGTCAGGGTGGCTGGTGGTGACGTTAACCGGCCTGGCCTCAGGTAACACACATTCACACATGCTGTACAAGCACGCAGACTCACAGCTGTTGTCTCCTCTGCTGGTGACTCTCACATGCTTCGCCTCAGGCAGTCCACGCTCAGTCTTACAGCTCGTCTCTTCTGTCTTTTGCTCTCTTTTACCCACTTCTCATGAGCACACTTTCTTCACCAGACCAGAGCTCAGTCCTCTGATCCACACATTATTTATGTTTTTACGACTACCAAGAGAAAGAAAACCGACCAGCCCCTGTACTACCCTAGTCAAAGTAAAGTTGCCTTTTTGAAGCTTCTCTAAGTTACAAAGGAAGAGAAATAAGAAATGGGTTCATTGTGTTCCCCTGCTTTTATCCAAATAAAAAGGTCTGATGTACGGACCGACATTTTTCTGCCTAAATGAGCCTGTAACACAGCTGATAAAGGCTCATCTGACCTGCAACATGTTGGCCTTAAATATGTAATTTAAGGATTTAATTTAATTCAGACCATCATTGACTTTTAAAATATAGTTATAATATTTATTCAGAGAAGTGTCCGCCATATGATGTGGATCTTCCTTGTATATATTAACATTTCTGTAGTGATTTGTTTACAAAAACTTCCATTTTGCATTGATGTAGGTAAATATTTAGGGAGTGTGACAGTAGGTGTCCCTGTTGTTTGGCCATCAGGAAAAGCACTACATTTTAAGAGAAGGATGCAAATGAAAGAGCAGCCTGATCGCAGATTCATCAGGACTCATTTTGTATTT
Organism: Seriola dumerili; assembly: GCF_002260705.1. Classification (NCBI taxonomy): domain Eukaryota; kingdom Metazoa; phylum Chordata; class Actinopteri; order Carangiformes; family Carangidae; genus Seriola; species Seriola dumerili. The sequence continues at coordinate 1,100,556 of NW_019174786.1, read as the reverse complement.
TCCTTTGGTACAGTGACATTGATAACGGGCAATTAGCAAGCTAACAGCCACCAAACACCTTTTTCCTTTTTTTCTCTTTTTCTACCTCCTCTCACCTCCCTGCCTTCACCTCTTTGCCCCCTCTTTTCCTTCCTCCTCTTCCTCCTTCTGCCAGGTGCTTTGGCTGGCCTTATTGACATTGCTGCTGATTGGATGAACGACCTGAAGGAGGGCGTGTGTCTGAGCGCCATGTGGTTCAACCACGAGCAGTGCTGCTGGACGTCCAATGAGACCACCTTCGCTGAGCGGGACAAGTGTCCCCAGTGGAAGAGCTGGGCTGAGCTAATACTGGGGCAGGCTGAGGTAGACTAACACAGGCACACGAGAGGCCCGTCAGTCACTGCAGCAACATTTTTCTGTTGCTCAATAATATTTTAATTGATTACATCAACGTCAGAGAGAAGAGAGGTTTTTATTTTCCCTTCCTCTACACGTATATTCTGTTATATTTTAGTAACAAGCCTCTCTGTTTTCTGATCTGCTACTGTTCTAATGTGTTATTGATGATGTTTGCCGTCAGTTCAGACCCAATAACCCCAATAACTTTTCCCTCATTACCTGAATGCAGCAGAAGTTACAGTGACAAAGGGAGGAGGGGGAGCTTCGTTATAGTAAAGAAAGATGTATTAAGAGATAATTGCACAGCACACATGCATGCTCGCCAATGCTCTCACACTTCCAGACTACATGTTATACTGTATGATATTTGGTGCTGGTGAGTTTCCAGTTGTTTATTCTTTTACTTCACCTTCTCTCGTCTTTCTCGCCTCACTTCAGGGTCCCGGCTCGTACATCATGAACTACTTCATGTACATCTACTGGGCTCTGTCCTTCGCCTTCCTGGCTGTCTGTCTGGTAAAGGTGTTTGCTCCCTACGCCTGCGGCTCAGGGATCCCTGAGGTGAGGAAAATTGTGCTCTCACAAAAGTACAGTTGAAACTCGCGAGTAGCTGCATTCACAGTCCATTCGGAAACCTCTCCTTGGTAATGCATTGAAGAAACTCCGTCAACCGAGACGTAAGGATTGGCTTTAGTGTCATTTTTTCCTGACAAGAAGTTTTGAACTTTTACTCATTTGGTAAAAGATTGGCCAATATTTGCCACTAAACTAATAAGGCTAGTCGGCAATCTCTTTTTGTGTGTCTCTCTTTCTGTTTCAGAGTAAGAAAAGAAGCTTGTGTGGGATTTCTGTAGACTATTGATGTTTTGTTTTATGCCTCGGTTCTTTCATCGATTTGCTGTGGGTGTCAGAACCTACGAGCTGCGCATGAAATCTCTGCAGCTGCCCCTGACTCTCCATGACAGTGATCTAATTGGTAATGTGTACTTTTTGGGATCCACCCAGTGTGCTTTCATGCTCGTGGGTTTCCCTTTAATGCCCTAGAAGTGGCTTAAAATTGTTAATTCAGTGGGCAGCAGGGAGACGGGACAGGTTCGACCGCACTGTGAAAAAGCCATTTTGAGGTTAGAGCTCTGAGGTTTCAAAATAAATGTTTCCTTTTTGTTGCCGTGGGAACAAGAAAACTAGAACTGCGTTGCCGGGGAAATTGTGTGGTAGTCTGTGACTTTGAAACTGTTGACAGGAAGAGAATAAAGGAGAGGATCAGACAGAGATGCAACTGAAGAAAAACATGAGTGAATTTGCTTAAAGAGATTGAAAAAGCGAAATTGAAAATACGCTGGTTCTGTCCCTGATGTGACTCCAGCCTGGAAATTGTTGCATGTCATTATCCTCCTCTCTCTTTCGCCCCATTTCCTGTCAGCTCTCTACTGTTCACTGTCTGGTAAAAGCATAACTACGTCGATAATTTTTTGAGTTATTTAATAATCAAAAATGCAGTTTTTGTTTTTTTACATCATATTAAATTGAACATCTTTGCGGTTTGATCCGTGGTTTTGTTACAGTGCGAAGGTGGGACGTATGATGTCATCTGTCTCTTCATTTTAATTAATTCTTAATTACTGACGTTCACTGTTTCTATGCACTTCGTAGAATGTGTGAAGTAGAGCTGCGATAGTTAATCGATTAGTTGATTGACAAAACAACTAAACCATCTACATTTTCTTAACTTTTAATAGCCTTAAATCAATAAATTTAAGAGCAAAAGCAAAGGATAATGAAAATGAAGATGCCATAAGGTGTTTCTACCCTTTGTGACCTCCATGGGAATCACACCCTGAACTATGCTGCATGTATCCTTGTAGCTCGACTTCATTTTAATCTTCTTTCTCTCTACCCACCCTTTTCCCTGCAGATCAAGACCATCCTGAGTGGGTTTATCATCCGGGGCTACCTGGGCAAGTGGACGCTGATGATCAAGACCATTACTCTAGTGCTGGCTGTGGCGTCCGGCCTCAGCCTGGGGAAGGAAGGTCCCCTGGTCCACGTGGCCTGCTGCTGTGGGAACATCTTCTCCTACCTCTTCCCCAAGTACAGCAAGAACGAGGCCAAGAAACGAGAGGTGAGAGAGAAGACGTGGTGGCTGTTATGATATTTGACCATTTAAATATAGGTGTTTTGCGACCACATTTTAGAAGCCATCATGTCAGCTGAGGTGCGTTTGTTTTGTCCTCTCAGGTTCTCTCTGCTGCGTCGGCGGCTGGGGTGTCGGTGGCTTTTGGAGCCCCGATAGGAGGAGTTCTCTTCAGCTTGGAGGAGGTACAGGAAATGTCCTTTTACACTCCTGATCGAACCAGACATTACTCTACAGCTGAATTTTCATGCTCCAAACTCTCCTCTCTCTCTTCCAGGTGAGCTACTACTTCCCTCTCAAGACGCTGTGGCGCTCCTTCTTTGCCGCCCTTGTGGCGGCCTTCGTCCTGCGGTCCATCAACCCCTTTGGTAACAGCCGTCTGGTGCTGTTCTACGTGGAGTATCACACGCCGTGGTACCTGTTTGAGCTCATCCCTTTCATCCTTCTGGGAGTTTTTGGAGGTCTCTGGGGAGCCTTCTTCATCCGAGCCAACATCGCCTGGTGCCGGCGGCGCAAGTCAACACGCTTCGGTAACTACTTTGTCTTAATTCAGGATTGGGATCAGTAAGTGTGACATGAGAAGGTGAAGACGTGAAGCCGTCCAGGTCACTGTGAGCTGTTTGTACGAGCAGAAAGACGTCACATGGGCTGCCATGTGACGTCCAGCAGATGTGGGAATAAATCATTGTGGAGAAAACATGAATGACTGAACACATTGATATTCTCTAGCAAACAGCCAATATGTCCCCCTACCAGGCTGTGAGCAGACAGACCATTGTTTACATGCACGCACAGCTGGAAATACTTACTGAGTAACAGCTCATTTAAGAAATAGTTTCAGTAAATGTGCTTGGAATATTGGCTAAAACAAACAGACGACAGCAGTGACAGTGATGGAAAACAAAAACGCTGAGTGAGCTAAAACCATATATTCCAAATGTTTGAGGTATTTACACTTTAACGTCCTGTCACACTTATAATATGTTCACTTCAGTGATTTGGGTTAAAGTAGAGGCATAGAGACAGAAACAGAAGATGTAGTAGGTCATGCAACTAGCATTTCACATTGCATCACTATTGTCGGACCTTCTGTCAGACCAACGGCTCCTGATTTAACAGACAACTCTGGTTCTTTGTAATTTCCTGAATATGCAACATCATGCTAAAAGCTTCCCCACAGAGTCTCACGTTGTGTTGTCTCTCTCCTCAGGAAAGTACCCAGTGTTGGAGGTGATCTTCGTGGCCACCATCACAGCCGTGGTTGCTTTCCCGAACCCGTACACCCGTCAGAACACCAGTGAGCTGATAAAGGAGCTGTTCACCGACTGCGGCCCTCTTGAGTCGTCGCAGCTCTGCCAGTACCGCAGCCAGATGAACGGAAGTAAGGCCTTCACTGACAACCCCAACCGCCCGGCGGGGCCCGGCGTCTACGCTGCCATGTGGCAACTCTGCCTGGCGCTGATCTTTAAAATCATCATGACCATATTCACATTTGGACTCAAGGTGATCCCCGGATGTTTCTTCCGAACAGAGCAGAAGTTTTAACCTACACGTCTTTATCAACAACTAAACCCAGTTTCCACTTCCTCGTCCCCAGGTGCCGTCGGGCTTGTTCATCCCCAGCATGGCCATCGGGGCGATCGCAGGCCGAATCGTTGGCATTGCCGTGGAGCAGCTGGCCTATTACCACCATGACTGGTTCCTGTTCAAAGAGTGGTGCGAGGTCGGGGCCGACTGCATCACTCCGGGGCTCTACGCCATGGTGGGGGCTGCGGCATGTCTGGGTGAGTCAGCAGATAGTATGGCAACAGTTATGTATTTGTTTTAATGCTTTGTTTCGAACAGGGGTTGAGTGATAATGATGATTTAAAGCAGCATTTGTCAGATCTTTTGAAACAGAGTTTATAGCACTATCTCTTTCATATCTGGTTGTATGAGGAAATTTTGGACTAAACTGGACTGATTCATTTTTGCTTTCAATTAGATAAATTACATTTATTTTTTCCGGGTATTCAATTCACTGGATTAGACAAAAAAAATAGGCCACATTATTTTGTCGATGAATGGTTTCTTTCTTCTATAAAATAAACGATCTCGATAAATACTGTATCACTGTTGAGATATAAAATTACATACACTGTAATCGAAGATGTTGTCATGTCATCCACCCCAGCTCCTACAGGTAGACCTCTGTAGAGTGAGTTTAAAAAATTGAGTTATTGTTTTGAATAATTAAGATTACATGTTTTTGTTTCAGTCTCTAGATGGGGCTAATATTCTTTTTTTTTTTACATGTTACTTTCTTACTCTCCTCCGTGTGCAGGTGGTGTGACCCGTATGACGGTCTCCCTGGTGGTCATTGTGTTCGAGCTGACAGGCGGTTTGGAGTACATCGTCCCCCTCATGGCTGCCGTCATGACCAGCAAATGGGTGGGTGACGCGTTCGGCCGCGAGGGAATCTACGAGGCCCACATCCGTCTGAACGGATACCCCTTCCTCGACGCCAAGGAAGAATTCACTCACACCACGCTGGCCAGGGAGGTGATGAGGCCACGACGCAGCGACCCGCCGCTAGCGGTGCTGACGCAGGACGACCTGACGGTGGAGGAGCTGCAGGGCGTCATCAATGAAACCAGTTATAATGGTTTCCCTGTGATAGTGTCCAAGGAGTCCCAGAGGCTGGTGGGCTTTGCTCTGCGAAGGGACATCACTATCGCTATAGGTAACGCTGCAGAGCAAGACTGTTTCAACAAAGTAGTTTCTCCCACATTTCACAGCAAAATGTAAGAACAGTTATACAGCATGAGAGTTGTACTTGGTCTGTCTGGTGCCTGGATTCATTTAAGGTACAATCCTTTGATTATAATGCACGTGTCTCTTTTTCCCACATCTCTTGTTCCCCTGTTCCTCCTCGTTCCTTTCTCCTCAGAAAATGCGCGTCGTAAGCAGGAGGGCATCATGTTGAACTCCAGGGTGTACTTCACTCAGCACGCACCCACCCTGCCGGCCGACAGCCCTCGGCCCCTCAAGCTGCGCTCCATCCTGGACATGAGCCCCTTCACCGTCACCGACCACACACCCATGGAGATCGTGGTGGACATCTTCAGAAAGCTGGGGCTGCGCCAGTGCCTGGTCACTCACAACGGGTAAGTAGGAACTGAAAAGCAGGGAATAAAAGAAGATGGGCAGGAAGAGGAGAAGGCGAATCCTTCTCCCCATCTTTTTCTCTTCGGTGCCGTTACGTTTGACTAACCCGTCTGAAGTTGACAAACATTGCACAAACACATGTACACACTGTCTGGTGTTGCATGGGCTCTCAGACCCCTGGATTTACCCTGTAATCTGCATGGCCTGGCCTAACCGCTGTGCTGCGCTCCCTTTATCCTCCTACTGAGCAATAACAGACAGTCTCCTCAGTAGAAGAGACTGAGCTGCTGAAACTAACTACAACTACATAACAGGTATCGTGCCAGGAGAATATAGTCGGTCAGGAAAACCATTCGATTTGTGCTCTGAATCTGAGAGAAGAAGCATGTTGACAGGAAATCTGAACATTTAAGGTTTTTCCCCCATTAATTTATAACAGTGTCTGGCTTTGTTTTTTTACAGTTAGTGGAAATACATGACAAATATCTCGTGATCGGTTTGATGCACACTGTCAGGAGGTCCAGTCTAATTTTTTTTTTTTTTTACAGACTTGTGTTTTGCACAGAGCCACCTGCTGGTGTGATGCAGGAATTACAGGGTTGATTGTCTGTAATATCTGATAAACTCCTCAGTTTACAGATCAGTTGTTACCGTCACTAGAAAGGAGCTGTGCAGCAGTGTTTGTTTTTATTTAAATATTTTTTAAATGTCCATCTTAAAGGATGAGGCTGGTGTTATTCTATATGTTTCTTAATGCCAACAAATTTCATAAGTATAGTTGTGATGTTCATTCATCCCTTAGTACTTTATAACTTCTCTACGTTGTCTGTGGCCTACGTCATCTTTGAATCTTTAAAGATATATGGATTTATTTTTCTTTTTAAAGACTCAGTCATTTCCTAAAACAGCTGGAGCGCTGTAGTCTTTAATCAAATGTTACTCCAACAGTAAACAGTGCATTCGTTGGGGACTATTTTAAACTGGGGATCAATACACCTCTGGTGCTCCAGTGAGTATTTATGACAGCAGAACAGTTTATGTGGAACCATCTTCAAATAAACTACAGTGCCCATGTTTATCGTAATGATGTTACCTCGTTAATGTTTAACAGGAACAGGAAAGCTTTTCAATCAGAGTTTGGATACTTAGACAAAAGATTAATAATTTGTTGCTTTTTGTCTTTTCATTGAATTTGTTGACACCAAGAAAAATATAGAATATCACCAAACTTGTACTTGGACATTGATTTTCTTACACTACATTTGATATAATTTACATTTTAAGATGCTATTGACATAATATTTTAGTTTTTATCCAGTTTTGTTGTTTTTGTGTTAATTGAATTGTGTAACTATTTTTATCTGTTTAATATTTTAAGTTGCACCCTGTTATGTATGTTTTGTGTTGCCGCTGTCTGTTCTCTCTCTGTTTCTCTTTGTTTGTTGTTTTTTTGTTTGTTTGTTTGTTGTTTTTGTTTTTGGGCAGTTTACCGAGTAACAGGTGTGTGTTTCAGGATTGTGTTGGGCATCATCACAAAGAAGAATATATTAGAGCATCTGGAGGAGCTCAAGCAGCACACGGAGCCCCTGGTGACTAGCCCCACCCCACACATGTGACCCCTCCCACACTATCACACCTGTCTCTTAGGCTCCGCCTCTTAGGAGGGATGCATGAAACTTGGTGTGAAAGGCTGTTGACAGTTCCCAGCTAAACATTAAGACCTCCCTGTTCTTTTTCTTTCTTACTGTTTGCACTCTGTTGTTCATGGGTTGGTTTGGTTGGTGTGGATTCACCTTTAATGAAGTCGTTCATCTTAGAGAAACATACGCACATAGGCGTTCTCTGACCTCCATCTTCATTGCCGGTAGCTGTTGCACTTTTGGAGACATCGGGCAGAAAAGCTTTCTTGTGTTTACTGTGGGTCCTGTAATGTTGGACCTCCATGGGAACTGTCACCCACATCACTTTAGAGCCCCTTTCAGACATGTGCATCGTTACGTAAAAGTGCTGGCAGTTAAACCGTTAAACACGACGATATATTTTTTCTATTAACTCCCTGAGTTTTTTATTGTCTGTAAAAGTTGTGACAGCACTTTTTACTAGGTAGGACCCTGTAACATTTCCATAAAATTTTCAACACTCTTCAGGTCTGAGTTAAATGCTGTCACGTTAACATGAAGACTACAGCAGCATAAAAAATAAACCCAGAGAGTTTAAATGAGTGACTTTCTCTGTCTTTTAGGAACACTGCAATAAATTAGTCATTTAATTATCATCTAAAAAATATAAAGGTTTCAACCATATGAAGGTCAAAAATGAACTTTGCTTTAATTTTAAGTCGGAGTGGATGAGAAGAATTTAAAAAAGCCAATGATGAAACAAAAACAGCTACTGAGCTGATTTTAAGTCTTAAATTTAACTTGGTGAAAATTGTAGAAAGATGTGTAATTTATTTTGCCTCTCGTTGTGGTGTGGTGAGGAAAGAGTAAAAACGCACTTTGAAAATCATTAAAAGCATCACTTCATCAGTCTCCCTACACTTTCAGCTTTAAATCATGCAAACTGCTCACAGCGTGAATATCCGGCAAAAACTTTCCCATAACGCATGTGAAAGCAAATAGTCAGACTCAGATTGTAGATTCTGACGCAGGCTGCAGAGTTCTTTATCTTATCTGACAAATGATGACACCAGTGACGAAATGTTTTCAGAAATCTGAGTTGATAAGACTGGTGAGAAGCTGAGGGGAGTGTCCCTCATGAACTTCTTAAACCGCAGAGATGAGCAGTCTTTCAAATGCAAAATACATTTTAAAATCCATCACTGACGAAGCGGTACCACTGCTCCCTCTCGAGCATTGCAGCTAGCATTTAGGTTACGGAGGTCTGTTATGAGCTCAAATATGGGCCAAGAAGATTTTGAGGTGGTGAAATGATGCTGAGAAATATTGTTATAGTCAAAGCCCTGCTTGGTGCCAAAAATCCTTTTTTTTTTTTTTTTTGTCAATTTTGTTAAGTATTAACTTTTTATGTAACATGACTGTGTTGGTGTTCGCGTTTTCTCAGGGCTTTTGTGTAACCGCACCACTGATATAATCAGTCCACAAGCTTTTTTTTCCACAATCACAAACCTCTACACATTCACTAACTTGAATTTCTTAAGATGAGCTTTAAGATAAATTCTGAAGATCATTTCACAAGCCTGATTGACCCTTATTTGATCCTGTAGTTTGTGTTTGAATGCCAGTCGTTCAACAGATAGATGAAGCCAGCAGTGTTACAGATTACATGTCTGAAACGTGCTCGTTAGATTCCCAGAGCGCAGCTTTGCAGCTCGTCCCTGTTAAACTGCATTTGTAGCTACTGCAGCTCTGCTTAGTGCCGCGTCAGCTGCGTCATGCTAGCACCTTCATGTTTTTTGTATTTCCTGATGTGTAGTAGCTACAAAGCTTAGACGTGTTCTGGCAGAGATCCGATCACATACTGTAGAACCAGACATTCAGTGGTAGATATAATTTCTCAGCATGTCTGCCGTCATGTAACCATGATGCCTGTTGTTTGTTAAGTAGTTGGTCATTTCATTTTGAAAGTATTCACCCACCCTCAGTTTTCTGTCTTCATTAACGACTGCTTTTTCCTTTTTTTTTTTTCTTTTTGTTTTGTTTTTAAACCCCTCCCCTCTCAACCCCACCGTTTCGCCCTGGGTCTCCACAGATTGACGACATCTGACTCGTCGCCTTAACAACCACTTGGCGAGTAGATAGCCGCCTTGGGAAAGCGGACCACCGTTGTTTTAATGTTTTTTTTTTTTTAAAGGGTGGAATTTGTTATTGAAGGGGAGGGAGAACCTCTGTAGTGATACGATTCATCCCCATATTACCCCCATTACCCCCATTACCCCCATCCTGTAGTGGTAGTGAGCACTGTGGTGGAGTGACGTTGTTGTGTTGATTGGCTCTAGTCGCGCTGTAGAGCGCTGCCCAGTTAACGTGGTGTGATAACATTACCTTGATGAAGTAAATACTAATCCCATGATTTAACCTGCCAGTGTTTGCTCTAAGCCGCCGGTGTCCTGTCCAGTTTCAAGAGAGAAAAAAAAAAGATTTTTATTGTTTAAAAAAAAAAAAAAAAAGAAAAGCCTTGAAGTGCATCTTTGCTTTATAAACAAAAGAAAGACACACTCACTGAATGGTGCTCGTAGAGGCTCTTGAGGAGTTATTTAGCATCTTTATTACACTCTCACACAAAAGGCCCATACAAACACTGTTGCTCTCTGAGCCAACGCGTAGTGAGTTCAGCCAGTTAAACCTCTTGCCTGATGGTTGCTGAGTCATTCTGGGAAATGTAGGAAAATCTTTAGCTGCAGTAGAAGCTGACCTCAGTAGAAACAAAATGAGGGTGACCTTTGAATATTTAGTTGAAATGTCCTTTTTCACTGTCCAGCAACATGTCCACTGTTGATACAGAATAGTGTTAGCATACCTTCTCCACTTCGCAAGAAAAGTCTTATATTTTCTTACAGCTTTATTTTGTATTGTAAATTAGTTTTAAGTTTAGTTCTAGGTAACATTTCACTTCCTGGTCAGAGGTTCCAGTCATTACCTGGAACTGAACTCGGACACCGCTGACTTACAGGGAACACCGCATTTAATTCCCCTGTCCCTGCATCCCTGATACCCTTTGATCTGCACCTGGTATCCCAAGTGTCTGCAACTGTCTGCGTTTGTTTCATTAGTCAGAAAATGAGCACGACGGTTGCAGATCTCAGCAGCTCTTGGGAAACCCGTGTCTGATCTGTGTGACGTCTCACCAGTGTTTCATGCCTCCTGCTGCTCAGTAGCTGTAGCTCTAATCCCACCACAGGTCCTCTCAACTCCTCTCACACAGACCTGGGTTCAAATGTTTGTTTCTAGACTCTTTGTTTTTGACTCTCCAGGGTTCAAACGAAGCTGAATGTATGAATCTACTCCACCTCACAGTATTAAAAACAAACCGCACTAAACGTTTTGGACCCAGCTCTGCACTCTTGTAGCTCTGTAGCAGATGGACAGCTTCTACTCACCGCTTTCAGCTGTTTCCTTAAGTCTTCAGATGCTTCTCTTCACCTGACCTCAGACTACATTCATGCCTGAATTCAAGAGCATCACAAACAGAACTTAATTAATCATTTGTAATGTTGAAGTAGCTGTGAAATCAAAGCCATTTTATAATTAGACGAATCTCATCTGTGCTCTTGGTTCAGACGGAATAATTCTGACCGACTGAGTTTTCAGAAACATGCTAGGGACTAAGTCAGACTTGGTTAACGTAAAAGTGCTTAAAACTTGAAGGAGAGGAGGAGGAGGAAGCAGCTCTGTCCCACGGTTTAGAAACTTTGAATTCACAATGAAAATATTGAGTGTCCTGTCACGGCGCTCTCTTCTGGTCTCACTCTGTCTGTTTGTGTGAAACAGAGTCACATTGTCTGTTAAATCCTATTGTGGTGTTGAGAAACGCTGCAGTTTAAATGGAAGCTGTGGTTTAGTCATTTTAGACATTTTAACTATAAAAAGGAATGAAAAGAAGAATCAGACAGATTCACATACGAGAGCTTGTTAAAGAGATGATTTCAAAGCTTCTCATGAAAAGCAGAATGTAGAAATATATAAAACTATTGGACCATAAAGTAGTTTTCTACCATTTTGTTGTTAATCCAGGTGTATTAGCTATGATGGCTATAATTAGCTGTAATATCCGATCAGCTGTGTGTTCAGTTGCACAAACAATTGAATGTAACTCAAAGTGGGACATTAAAGACAAAAGTGAATTCCCCATCTCCACTTCCATCTCCTTAAATGATTTCAGCCTCCTGTGACAGGGACGTGTCTCCTCTTCTCCTTCTCCTCTGAGGCTTTAACTTTTCACCACATGCTCTTCAGTGTTCCCCGTCTCCCCTGTAGGATCCAGTTCTTCCTTCTTCTCACCAGCCTCTTTTTGGACCAATAACATAAAACCAAAACTGGTGCAGGGTCCGAAATGACACCCTGCTCTGAAGAGGGTAGTCGGGTGCTGTTTCTGACCTGCTTTCATCTCTTCCTCCTCTGGTTTACTCACCTCCTCCTCCTCACTCCTCTCCTCCTGCTGACTTTTGCTTCCTCAGGGACTCATGTTTTTGTTGGCTCCAGACATTTATTTTTATAATTCATTACCAATGAACCAAAATGGAATAAAATTAAAATCATGTGCTTCTCTCTGATTGGATGCTTCCTTGCCAACAAAAACATGATGTTGTTTTCTCTCCCTCACTACAAACCACCAGATCCTCCTCACTTCACTAAACCTCTTTCCCCCCCCCCCTTCTCTTTCCTGTTCCTCCTCTCCTCTGTCTCCACCTGCAGGCGGCTTCTTGGTATTATCACAAAAAAAGATATCCTTCGTCACATGGCTCAAATGGCAAACCAAGATCCCGAGTCCATCATGTTCAACTGATCCGCTCCTTCCAGGACGGCCGGGTTGGAGGAGGAGACGACAGCGAGGAGGAGGAGGTTCATCTCCTGGACGGCTCCAATCTCTGACATCTCTGGATCCTGTTTTTTCTTTTTAGTTTTCAGCTTAGTAGACCCTGAACCTCGCCGACTGACTGTGGCCCTCAGAGACTTACCGGCCATTAGAGGGAAAAGACAATGATAAAAAAAAAAGACTTTGTTATTATCATTCTGGCTGCTGAGGACACAAGGAGGTCACGGGTTGAAGCCACACACACACACACACACACGAGGAATGCACTTTTTACACACACACACACACACACACACACACACACACACACACACACACACACACAGACAGACACACTTGCACAAAAACACACACTTTTGCACTTGCAGACACCTCAAACATGCATGCTGTCTCTGCACACACACGAACACGCATAGGACCCCCTAACCTGTAAAGAAACACCCATTTGCACTCTTCATGTGCCTCACCCTCGTCCTGTCTCTGCTGATGTCGTGGTGGGCGTCGCCTGGCTGGGGTCAAAGGTCAGAATGAACCGCTGATGAGGGATGCGATGAGGGACCTTGAAACCTCCAGGCTCCCGTTAAAAAAAAATAAACAAAAAAAAAACAAACATCACTTTCCTCACCCCACACACGCACACGCACCCACCACACCTGTCCGTCCTCCAGAAAACGTGTTGTTTACCTGTGAATTAAGTGTGTGTGAGAATATGTGTGTGTGTCCTAAGCGCCACTACATTCCAGCCAGGTTACCGTGGGAACTGAGAGGACGGTCTAAATGAGATGGCTTTAATGAGCGTGTGTGTGTGCATGTGTTTGTGTGTGTGTGTGTGTGTGTGTGTGTGTGTGTGTGTGTCTCTCTCTCTAAGTGAGAGAGGGAGGTAGAGAGAAATAGATGGGTACTGTATTTCAAGAACAAAACTGTTCCCTCTCAGAATGAAAAAAAGTGAAAAAGTAAGACCTTTGTGAGAGTGTGTTTATCATTTCTGAGCCAGCTTGAGCCGTGTGCACGTGCGCGTGTGTGTGTGTGTGTGTGTGTGTGTGCCCGTCCATTCAAAAGTGAAGGCGGTCAAAGTGTTTACGTAAAGAGGGAAAAAAAAAGAAAAAGAAAGGAAAAAGTGTCCGGGTTGAGTTTTACTGTGGTTACAGGAAAAAAAAAAATCAAATTTCCTTTTTCATCTCAAACTATTACTCTTGTTATGACTTTTAAAATATTGATCTTGCTATAAACAATTAACTTTTTATGGCTTGAAGCAAAACAAAACTGGAAATCTGCACTTGTTTTAAGTGAATCTGTTGAGGTTGTTGCAGAGGAGAAGAAAGATGGCGATGATGCTACATGGGGACGACTTGTTTTCTTTTTGCTGAAATCTGTCCATGTCTCTGGGAAGTAACATCTTATATTTTCAAAGAGGAAATATTGTTTAGTAGATAATTAATCCTCCCTCAGTTTATCAAAGTAAATAAAGGCTAAATAAAGTGTCTTCTCTCAAAGTCCCGACAGACTGTTTAATACTCCATCCATCTTTGGAAGCGAAAATCCTACGTTCCACAACAAAAACTCAGTTTTACACTTTAACACAAACACTAGAAAAATGAAATGTTTCAAAATGTAAAGAGGTATTTTATCTATTTGGCACCTTGTCCACATCACATTTTGTTTGAGTAGTATTTGCTAACAGTTGTGTTTGCTTTAATCTACATTGTGTGCCAGATAGGTGGAAGTTCAGGCATCAGTTAGTTAGAGATTTATAACACTTGACATTGTGTTTTAAGACAATTAAACTAGAAATAAAAACAAATAAATGTTCAAAAACCAGGTCATTAAATTACGGTTTAAAAGGTGATTTTGAACTATTTTAATTTTCAATCAACCTGTCTTTTTTTTCAATTAATCAAGCCCGATACTGATTTAAAAAAAAATTTCCAAATCAATTTCCAATCATAATAAAACTACCAAATCTTTACACTTTAGTAGCTGGAACAATTGCTGCTTTAAAAATACTTGAATGGTTAATCATTTAACAGTTTCCAGCACTAAATAAATTTGAGTTAAGAACTTAAACTTTCTTCCAAACTTAACACAATCTGGAAAACCAAAAAAACCTCACCGGGCCTGCCGCTCCAAGCAGGTTCAAACTACTCATCAGTCAATAGATACTGTTCAAACCTGGCACACCTGCTCCTCAGTCACACATGTAGATTAAACATGATTGGATCACTCAGTGGTTGCCAACATTTTGAGCCTGTTACATGTTCAGGACGTTACAAATGAGTTGTGAACAGTATCAACAAAGAGCGATGTTATATATGTGTTCATAATTTCTACAGGAGATGCAACTGTCCTGTACCTCACAAGATAAAAGCATCAATTGGATTTAGTTTAATTTAATATGATTGATAAAATAATCTCCACTCAATATTTATTAGTGTTAGACTGTGCTTTACCACATGGACTTTTCAGCCAACATAGATGAGAAAGTGCTGACAATGGTGGAAAGTTAAAACATCTATAAGACTGATTAATATGGTGAGAAGCTGATGATGGACTTTAATTTGAGATTGTTTTATCAGCTACTGTGTCTAAGGTCAAGAATGAACCGTCAAGCTCAAAATTGGTTAATTTTGTGTTAAAATAAAAAAAACCAAAAAAAGGTTCATGGTTCATATCCTGTCAGTCATCCCGTGACCAGTAAGATCAAACAAAAACGAAGACATCTGGCTGCATCTGCTTTTGGTTGCAGCAGGTTGTGCTCAGTCTCGTGTGTCCAATCTTGCTTCGTCTGCCAAGTGCCTGGCAAAGGTTTTTAGGCTTTTCACAAACACCTGCTTACTCCCGCTCATCTCCCCCACCTTGTCCTCAAAGCATGTTGTGGTCCTTTTTAAGTAAAAACAATGAAGGGAACTGAAGCGATGAGGAGATGGCACCTTACCTGTAGAGTGGCGGCAGAAAAGTGTGTGTGTGTGCGTGTGTGTGTGTGTGTGTGAGAGAGAGAGAGTGAGTGAGGGAGGGAGGTTGGATTCATCCTGTGTACGTCTTTCCGTTGCAGTGACTGTCCTGCTGTGGGCTGACAGGGAGCAGAGCGTCGTCTTTGTTAACCAGTGGTGTTGCCTAACATTGTATTTCATACTGATCTCGATGTTTTTTCCTTTTTTTTTTTTTTTTTTAATTTATGGGTAGTGTCGATAGAGTTGTGCATTATTATGAAGAATTTTATGTATGATTACATTGATTGTTTGATTGTACATTTAAAACAAAATATGTAAAGATTAAATTTTGTTTTAAATTAAAAAGAAAAAAGATTCAAATTGCACTGGGTTTGTCTTCGTTCTTCCTCCCTCAGTTTCTCCACACTCATCCTTCACTTCTTTACTTTTCATAACCTACATTTCTGGGCAAGTATTATTTAATTTTTCCGTTAAGGTGCCAATATACACAGGTTTCTGTACTACCCAATATCTACCAGTAATGGGTTTATACATGTAAAAAAAAAAACGGTCCAAAGGGGTCTCAGACTTTTGGACCTTACTGCATGCTCTATAAAAACACTGTATTTTGTTTTTAAATTTATACATAAAATATAAATACTCTTAGGACTGAAATAATTTCCAGTCAGTGTCTATTTTTCGCTTGTTCTGGAGCTTTCAACCATATCACATGATCTTTATCAGCAGATAGAGTATTCTCAGTATGCTGCTGCTTTCTTTGATCAATCTCAAATTTTAGAGTCTGACGATTTTTGATCGTCTGTGCTACAACAGTAGTTTTGAAAGACCCTTTTTACAATATGGCTCTAGCAAGTTCCCCCAACTTTACAAAAATCTAGTACTAAATCACTGTAGAAGTCCGGCACAAGTAAGCTTTACCAAAAATCCAACCTATATTAATTTGACTGCTCTTTAAAATCAGCAAGCCTTCATCTTCCAAACTAATTTTCCATTGATTTGACTTACTTGCTGCCAAGATGTCCAATTTCAAAAGGAAATACATTAGAGAGAGAAATTGCCATTTCAAGGTGTTTTGGTAAATGTTGAACAAAGACTAACAGTACCTGTTACAAGAGGTGGACACAAAATAAAAACCTGGTCAAGACTGGAAAATCATGAGTATATGTCTTCTGAAAATTACAACCATTGTTTGAGGAAATCAACACATGACAATCTCAACAGTCTGAGCTTCTCTGCATCATATCAGTGTTATAAGTTGTTTGTGTTATTTTATCCACCTCCTGTGCTCATACAAACAGTTCACACTATGTGGTTTTGTTCTGGTTTTCAGACTGGAAAAAGTTTTCCACTTTTCTCAAACACAAAACAGCTTTTATAAAGAATCCCATCAGAGTTTGAATGTATCACAGATGGACACAAAGTTGGCTGCAAGAGACGAACTGCTCCATGTCTACTCCTCGTGTCCCATTACAATACATCTATCATTCATGGCTCCGTCAGTCATTAACCTGAGACTTTTTCGTTTGTTGTTCACCTGCTCGCTTCATTAAGCTTCATCTGCTTCTGCCGTGTGAGAGAAACAAACATGATATCTATAACAAATTCCATACAGAATTAACTGATTTGATTGAGGTCCCTTGTTGGTGGAGTTAAGTTTCAGAAGATTTCATTATTAGTCATTAGTTTCAACGAGAGGGTGTGTGCTATACTAAACTGCAGTGGCTCAGGAGGTACAGTGGGTTATCCACTAACGGTGGTTGATTCCCAGCTCCTCTTTTTGACATATAAAAGTGTCCTTGGGCCAACATACTGAATCCTCAATTTTCCATGATGCGTCATCGATGAGTGAG
This sequence comes from Seriola dumerili, assembly GCF_002260705.1. Lineage (NCBI taxonomy): Eukaryota > Metazoa > Chordata > Actinopteri > Carangiformes > Carangidae > Seriola > Seriola dumerili. The sequence goes on along the minus strand of NW_019174786.1, from coordinate 1,083,604 downwards.
TGCATATCAAAAGTCAGCAGGACTCCAACCTGTGGTATTCACAGTCAATAGATATGTACTGTAAGCACCCAATCATGTGATTTTCTTTAGGCAAAGAGACACAAAAGCTGATCAGTGCTTGATTAGTGCGGTTTTAGTGATTAAATTTTGGTGTTTGAAGGTCAAAGGTCAAAGTCACATTGACCTCAAAGAACAATCATTAAAAAAATGATAGTATAGTAAGGCATAAAAAGTCAAACTGTAATATGGCATAAAAAAGTCATATGATGGAAAGGCAAAAAAAGTCATACTATAGTGAGCCATAAAAACATAATAGAAAAGAAAGGCTTGCAAATGTCATAAAAATTTCATTGTACAGTAAGACATTAAAAAAGTTTAGTATAGCAAGGGATAAAAACTTTCAAGAAAATAATGTCACAGTATAATAAGGCATATATAGGTTATGGTATAAAAAGTTATGAAATGTGATAAAAATATCATAGTATATTATGGCATAAAATGCCAAAAAATATCATAGTATATTATGGCACAAAAAGTCAAAAAAACAAAATACTATGCTAAGGCATAGACAACAGAGTGTATAAGTCCTAAAAATGCCAAAAAACGTCATATTATAGTATGGCAGAAAATGTCAAAAAAACATCATAGTATATTAATACATTAAAGGTCATAACAACATCATAGTGTGGCAAGGAATCAAACAACATAGTATAGTAAGTCATAAAAATGCCAAAAAACGTCATAGTATAGTAACTCATGAAGTCATAAAAATGCCAAAAAACATCATAGTATATTAATGCATTAAAGGTCATAATAACATCATAGTATATTAATGCATTAAAGGTCATAATAACATCATAGTGTGGCAAGGAAACAAAAAACATAGTATAGTAAGTCATAAAAATGTCAAAAAACGTCATAGTATAGTAAGTCATAAAATGTCAAAAAATCATCATAGTATATTAATGCATTAAAGGTCATGATAACATCATAATATGGCAAGGAAACAAAAAACATAGTATAGTAAGTCATAAAAATTCCAAAAAACGTCATATTAAAGTATGGCATAAAAATGTCAAAAAACGTCATAGTATAGTAAGTCATAAAAATGCCAAAAAACGTCATAGTATAGTATGGCATAAAATGTCAAAAAAACATCATAGTATATTAATGCATTAAAGGTCATAATAACATCATAATATGGCAAGGAAACCGAAAAAACCATAGACAGTAAGTTCATAAAACTGTCCAAAAAACGTATATTATATGACTTGGCATAAAAATGCCAAAAAACGCCAATAGTAATAGATATCGCGCATAAAATGTCCAAAAAAACATCATAGCTATATTCAATGGGCATTAAAGTCAATAATAACACTTCTAATTATGGCAAGAAATAACAAAACATGAGTTATAGTAAGTCATAACAAATGTCAAAAAAACGTCATACGCTATATAGTAAGTCATAAAAATTGCCAAACAAACACGTCATAGCCTATAGATATGGCTAAATGCTCAAAAAAACATCATTAGTATATATTATGCATTCAAAACGCGTTTCATTTAATACACACATCATAGTATGGCAAGGAAACAAAAAAACATAGTATAGTAGCAATAAAAATGCCAAAAAAACGTCATATAAAGTATAGTCATAAAATGCCAAAAAACGTCATAAAGTATCGCATGGCATTAAAATGTAACAAAAAATATCAAATCATAGTATATTAATCCATTAAAGTTCATAATAGAACATCATAGTATGGCAAGGAAACAAAAAAATAGTAAAGTAAGTTCATAAAATGCAAAAAAACTCTATACTTATAATTATGCATAACAAAATGCCAAAAAACGTGCATAGTATAGTATGGCATAAAATTCAAAAAAACATCAGCTATATTATTATGCATTCAAAAGCGTCACTAATATACATCATAGTATAATGGCAAAGCGAACAAAAAAACATAGTAGTAAGCATAAATGCAAAAACGTTAAGTCTATATAGGCATAAAAATTGCAAAAAAAAGTCATATAGTAATGGCAAAATTCAAAAAACATCTCGTAAACTTATGCATTAACAAAGGTCAAAATAACAGTCATAAATGGCTAAGATACACTGAAACATATATAGTAGTCTAACACAAAAGCCCAAAAACATCATATAAAAAATACATAAAATCCAAAACGTCATAGTTATATGGCAAAATTGTAAAAATCACTTATAGATATTAAGTGCATACAAGTCATACAAAACAATCATAATATTGGCCAACGAGAACAAAATAAACTAAGTACATAAGTCTAAATGCCAAAAATCGTATATAAGTATGTATGGTCATATAGTAAGTCATAAAAATGCCAAAATCATTAGTTATATATGGCATAAAATGTCAAAAAAAACATCATAGTATATTTAATGCATAAATGCATAATAACATCATAATATGGCAAGGAAACAAACATAGCTTAAGTAAGTCATAAAATGCACAAAAAACGTACATATAAAGTATGCATAAAAATGCAAAAACGTCATAGTATATATGGCATAAAATGTCAAAAAACATCATAGTATATTAATGCATTAAAGGTCATAATAAACATCATAATATGGCAATGAAAACAAAAAACATAGTATATTATTCCAAAGTACATAAAAATGTCAAAAAAAACGCTCTAGTATAGTAAGTCATAAAAATGCCAAAACAACGTTCATAGTATAGTATGGCATAAAATGTCAAAAAAAACATCATAGTATAGTTAATGCATTAAAGGTCATAATAAACATCATAGTATGGCAAGGAAACAAAAAAATAGTACAGTAAGTCATAAAAATGCCAAAAAAACGTTATTATTATATTATGGCATTAAAAATGCCAAAAAAAACGTCATAGTATAGTTATGGCATAAAATTGTCAAAAAATCATCATCATGTATATTAAATGCATATTAAAGGTCAAATAACATCATATATGGCAAGGAAAAACAAAAAAACATAGTATAGTTAAAGCATAAAAAATGCAAAAAAACGTCATATTAAGTTATTCAAAAAAAATGCCCAAAAACGTCATAGTATAGTAATGGCATATAAAATGCCAAAAAAACATTCAAGTATATTGAAATGCATAAATGGCTCATAATAACATCATAAGTATGGCAAGGAAACAACAAGAAATATATAAGTAAGTCATAAAATAATGTCAAAAAACGTCATATATAGAAGATGGGCATAAAAAATGCCAAAAAACGTCAATAGTATAGTATGGCATAACAATGTCAAAAAAATCATAGTAATATTAATGCATTAAAGGTATAATAACATCATAGAATGATGGCAAGGAAACAAAAAACATGACCAGTTAAAGTCATAACAAATGCCAAAAAACGTATAGTATATTATGAAAGCATTAAAAATGCCAAAAAACGCATAGTATAGTATGCATTAAAATGTCAAAATCAATCATGTATATTAATGCATTAAGGTCATAAGATAACAATCATATGTATGGCAAGGAAAATAACATAAGCTATTATTAAAGTCATAAAAAAATGTTCAAAAACTTCATAGATCTATAGTAAATTCATAAAAATGCTCAAAAAACGTCATAGTATAGTATTACTGCCATTCAAAAGTGTCAAAAAATCATCATGGTATATTAATGCATTAAAGGGTCATAATAACATTCCATAGTATTGCAAGGAAACAAAAAAAACTATATACCAGCAACAGTCAAGTGCAATAAAAATGTTCAGAACATGAAACGCATCCAATCTTATATTACGACGTTGGCACATCCGAATAAATGGTCAAAAAAGTCATACTACTCTATAGTTATGCAATAATATGTTCCACAGACCCACAAAACATCATAGTTATATTCCTAGATGGCTTTAAAGGGATCATTTAATAACACTTCATAACGGCCTATGGCAAGGAAACAAAAAAAATCATAGGTACTAGCTAAGCTCATATTAACAATAATGTCAAAAAACGTCATAGGTTATAGTAAAGCATAAAAATTGCCTCAAAAAAACGTCATCAGATCATAGTATTGGCCATAAAATGTCCAAGAAAAACATCATAGTTATATTAATGCCCTATTTAAAGTCATTAAATATGAACATCCATAACATATGGCAAGGAAGAACGAAAAACATAAGTTATTCAGTACAGTCATCTAAACACATTGTCAAAAACAGTCCACTAGTGCATATAGTAAGTCATGAAAAAATGCCACTAAAGAACTAAATTAGATATATATGGCAAAAATGGTCTAATAAAAACCAACATCATAGTATATTAAATGCATTAAAGTCATGAATAAACATTCATAATTATGCAAGAAACAAAAAAGCATCAAGTATAGTTCACACATCAATAAAAAATGTCCAAAAAACGTCATAGTATTAGTAAGTCATAAAATTGCCAAAAAACGTTCATAGACTCTTTATAGTTGATTATGGCATAAATGTCAAAAAAAAACTATTCGATAGTATATTGAATGGCATTAAACGGTCAATAATAAACATTCATAATCATGGCAAGGAAACAATAAACATAGTATTAGTAAGTATAAAAAATGTCAAAAAACTCAAGCTATATAAGTTCATAAAAATTTGCCACAAAAAAACGTGTCTAGGAAGTTATCACGCGCGTATGGCATAAAATGTCAGAATAAAAACATCATAGTATATTAATGCAGTTACACATTCATAATAACCATCCATAGTATGGGCAATGGAAACAACTACAGTAAAAAAATAGCTACAGTGTAAGTCATAAAAGAATTGCGCAAAAAAAACCGTCTATATTATAAGTTATGACATAAAATAATTGCCAAAAAACTCCATTAGTTATAGTCCTATGGCATAAAATGTCAAAAAAATACATCTATAGTATATAATGCATTAAAGGTCAAATTAACATCATAATATGGCAAGAAACAAGAAAAAACATTAGGCTATATTAAGTCACTAAAAATGTCCTAACCAATGATAACACGTGCCCATTAGGTGTCCCCAGTCTTCCCACTAATGTACACGATCATTATTAATACAATTCAACCAATAAAACTTCAGAGCTTCCGCTATATGATATTCGGAACATAAAAATGTCCCAAAAAACTATCACACTCGATATAATGATTAAAGGTCATAATAACATCATTAAATATCGCAAGAAACAAAAACCACTAGCTATACCCGCTACATAAAAATCCAAAATAAAGACTCATATTAAGTTATTGCATTAACATCTCAATAAAACCTTCATAGTATATCTTGCATTATACAGTCCCAAAAAAAACCCATCATAGTATTATTTTAATGCATAAAGTTCATAATACACATCTATAATATTGCCAAGAAACAAAAAAATTAGTAACGCTCTTGCTATCCCCCTCTGACATCGTGATCTAGCTTTACATTACCCGTCGCCCTTCCTCCTTATTGACGCTATCATCCCCCATCCATGTAACTCGCACCGTTGCC